>NC_016091.4:7150408-7173169 GCF_000004515.6 Glycine max
TTAATAAAAGATTTAAATACATTTTTTATTTAATTTAGTATTTTTTTCATTTTTATCATTGTAATTTTTTTTATTTTAAACTTTTTAAAATATGTTTGTTTTATTTTTATCTTCAAAATATTTTATATAAAGCTTTGAATCATAAAAAAAATACTTTAAATAGTAATTTTTTTTATTTAAAGTGCTTTTCGACAAAAAATAAAATGAATATTTTTTATAAGATTTTTTTTATAAAAACAAAATAAAATAATAAACACTAAATTACAGTATGTAAAAAAAATATATATTTAAGTACTGCGGCATGCTCTGTCCAAAGCTGCCACGGGTAATCTTGATTCCTGTTCTATCTTCTCAATATCCACTTACCCTTTTGTGCTGCCACTAACAAAACAGCACTTCAACCTCAAATTTTCAACCTTTGCTCATTCATGTCCCTTCATCCTTCACTGCAAACACCCAATGTTCCTTTCCGTCCTAAATACTAATCAATCTCGCGACCAGGTTGGTTTCATGTCTTTCACTTCCCATATCTCTCTTCTTTTGTGTTTTTTGTTCCAACAACTAAGCAAAACAGTTATTGCCCTCTTTCACTATATCCACATTGTTTAATATTTAGAAAAAATCATTTTTTTAACGCATATTTGATATACAAAATGTTTCACCATCCTCTCCTATAACCAAGCACCTCTCCCAGAAAAGGGGTAGTCCAAAATTCATATCTTTTAAGTTATTCTCTTTAACCCCTTATATTGGGAGCCATGTCAATTCCCTTATACACGCTATTTGTGTACCCAAGTATTATTGGTATTGTTTGTAACTTTGTATGTAAACGCAGCAACAACAAAAGCAAAAAGGAGAATGGTTAGCAGGAAGTTTCAAGGCTGAGAACTTCATTCCAGGGCTTGTTATAGGTTTCATTTTTGGTCTGTTGTTGGATTTATCAAAGCCCAGTAGAAATCACTTGTCCAAGAAAATGTTCTCATCTGCCAAACCTCAACAACAGCAACTCGCAGTCTCAAGCAATGGTGATCAAGAACTTAAAATGGTTTGTTCATTTCATAATATTTATCAGTCTTTCATATAATGGAAGCTTTACCTGTCAATAGTTATTCCATGCCTGTAATTCTGATGTAGTTGACTATTTGTACAATTGTTTGGTTGAACGTTTGCAAAAGTGATTTGAATGAAATTGATTTTGCAAAATTGATTCTAGTTAAATTTAATGCTGAAGTGAAGTGATTTATGTTGAGTGTTTTTGTTTTAAAACTCGGTTTCAAATTTTTATCCAATGTAAAAGCTGCCTAAATTTGTTTAAACTCAGAATCCATTATGGGCTCAAAATAAATTCTTTAGCACGAGACCAACATGTGAACATTTACTCAAAATCGTGATATTTGGTATTTCAACTTGATTTTGGATAACTCAATGTGAAACTAAAGATGCACTATGTGAACAAGTCATTCTAGTTTGACGGAAGGTATACAGGATAGAAGTGGTGCTTTTACTGTCAATCTGTAATTTCTCAATTAGAAAGAAAGTTTTCCTAATGAATGATGATTAAGTTTATGCAATACACATCTCAACAGTCTTCTCTGCATTGTTTTAATCAAATGAACTGCTAAGGAAACAAAATGCTATTTGATGCTTAGAAAGTTAGAATAGGAATCACTGAACAAAACCCAGGAATGAGTTTATAACTTCTGTTATTTTTTTTCTTTTCTAAAAGTAATCTGAAGCAGTCAATATACAAAAACTTTCTGTAATCTTGCTTGTAATTATTCAATAATTAGTTTAATTGAACTGCTCTCCTGTTTCCAAAATTTTACTGGCAGTGTAAATAGATAATATGCATTCATTTTAATTGTGAGGAACATCTTCCATTATATGTATTGAAATTTCTGATTTCTATATTTAAGTGTTTTGTGTCAGGTTCTGGTTGTTCGGCAAGACCTAAAGATGAAATCCGGAAAGATTGCATCTCAATGTGCTCATAAGATATGCAATTATTGTTAATTTTTGAGTTGTTCTTTGTCTCAAATTTGTTCTCTTACTCCTCGTCCTCATGTAATAATTACCCTTTGATATCCTCTTTTTGAAATCTCCGTATATCCATCCATTATGCTGTTGAGCCATACCCAAGGCATTAAACATTTCAGGATAACTTTGATGCAAGATATCTACATACCACAAGGATAACCCACCAAATGATGGGCATTCTGATACACAAGATCTTTCAAAAAGGCGAGTGTAGAGCATACTAGCTTGTGAGAGTTTCAAATGATAACCATACAAAGTCTTATCTGGGGAAGGATAAAATTATTCCAACAACAACAGATAACATAGAATCTACTTTATTACAAGATAAGGCTGGGTAGACTTAAAATAAGACAACCTTTAAACGACTGACACGTGGCACACAATAGGATTACTATCATCCTTAGCATTGTTATAATTATGGGTATTATTAGATGTATCTTTAGAGTAGATTTCCCTATTTTATCTTGTTGAAGAAGACAGCAGTGTGTACTATCTTGTCAAAGCTTGTCAAGCTGTCTCTCTCCTATTTGTATATATATATGTTATTTGATTGAAATAAAACTAAGCAACTGAGGGAGAAGTTTCTCTCCTCACATATTCAAAGCTTTAAGTTGGTATCAGAGCGGGTCGTATCCACCGCCGTCCGCCGGCCGTTTCAACCGGCGACTACAGGGTTTTGTGCGCCTCGAGGAGCGCAACTCAGCGCAACTAACCGCTGGGCCAGGAGCTTCCCCACGCGCCGTCACGCGCCGTCACGCGCCATCTTCGTGCGCGCCAAACGCCGGCGCGTGACCACCACGCGCCGCCCTCCCCTTGCCGGAAACGCGCGCGTTTGCTTCCGGCCGTCTCGTCGGGCTCTCCTGAGTCCATATCAGCCATTAGTTTTTGGTTTCGGCACTTCGTTGAGCCACCTTGTGCCTTCCTTGTCTCTCTACTTTAGTTTCCTTTAATCTGTGAGTGAAAATGGCTTCGTCTGGCCCAATACTTTCGTTTTCTGGAACTCCCACTATCACAACAGCAAAGCTCAATTGGAAAAATTACTTATCCTGGTCTGTTTCAGTAGAACTGTGGTTCCTTGGGCAAGGGCATCATGACCATCTTGAAAAAGATGCTGAGGCAGTTCCGGATGATAGAAGACCTGAGTGGGAAAAGTTAGATTATCAGCTCTGTGCTGTCTTATGGCAGTCAGTTGAGGCAGATGTTTTGGAGATTCTCAGATCGTTCAAAACATGCTGCTCCTTTTGGAAAAAGGCCCGGGAAATCTTTGCCAATGATATTCAGAGTTTGTTTGATGCAACCATGAAGGTCACAGCTCTCAAACAAACCAGCCACGATATGATTGCACACATAGGTAAAGCTCGGGCAGCAGTGGAAGAATTGAAGAGGTTCCTTGTGGCTGAATCGTTGGAGGAAGTGAATAGAAAGCTAGATAAGTTCTATATGGTTCTCATCTTGAGAAGTTTACATTCAGACTTTGATCACGTTCGTGATCAAGTCTTAGCTGGAGATCAGGTTCCGTCGATGGATTCTCTCATCACTAGGCTGCTTCGTGTTCCCCATGCATTGAAAGAAGAAAATCCGGCTGATGTAGTGGAGACGTCAGCCATGGCTGCACCTCGTGGGAGAGGGGGAGGACGTAACAGTAGAGGAGGCCGTGGTGGGAGAGGTGGACGTCCTCAATGCACATATTGCAAGAGGATGGGCCACACACAAGAGACTTGCTACTCCTTGCATGGCTTCCCTGACAAAGTAGCTCAGGTAACTCAGACCGAAACCGAAAAATCAGAGTCTAAGTTCTCTGATAAAGAATATCAAGAATATTTGAAGCTGAAATCTGAGAAATCCAGCAGCCAGACTTCATCTTCCTCTGTACCATGTTATTCAACAACATGTATTTCTCAATCTATTGATGGTCCCAGTCCTTGGATACTTGATTCAGGTGCCTCTGATCATATTTCTGGTAACAAGTCTTCTTTTACATCCATTTCTTTTCCAAAAATTCCTCATCTTGTTACTGTGGCTAATGGTTCCAAAGTTGCAGCTCAAGGGAGTGGTCATGTGTCTTTATCTTCCTCATTGAAGTTGGATTCTGTTTTGTTTATTCCTCAATGTCCCTACAATTTAATTTCATTGAGTCAGTTAACCCGTTCATTAAATTGCTCAGTAACCTTTACCGCTAATTCTTTTGTTATCCAGGAACATGGCACGGGTCGATTGATTGGAGAAGGACGTGAATCACGAGGACTTTACTACTTGAAGCCCAACTTTTCTATTTCTTGTTCAGCAACTTCAAACCCCAAACTTTTGCATGATCGTCTAGGTCACCCAAGTCTACCAAAACTGAAAATGATGATCCCTAGTCTGAAGAATCTTCGAGTCTTAGAATGTGAACCTTGTCAACTAGGAAAACATGTTAGGTCCTCATTTCCAAAAACTGTTCAAAGATGTAATTCAGCCTTCTCTATCATTCATTCTGATATTTGGGGACCAAGTCGTGTTTCCTCATTTGGTTTTCGATATTTTGTAACTTTTATTGATGAATTTTCTAGATGTACTTGGGTTTATTTAATGAAAGACAGATCTGAACTTTTGCCTATTTTCATGTCCTTCCTCAATGAGATTGAAAACCAATTTAAAACAACAATTCAGGTTTTTAGAAGTGATAATGCCAAAGAGTATTTCTCTCATGATTTCTCCTCTTTGTTATCTTCAAAAGGCATTCTACATCAATCTACATGTCCCCATACACCACAACAAAATGGTATCGCCGAAAGGAAAAATCGTCATCTCCTTGACATCGCACGATCACTAATGCTAGCCTCTCATGTTCCCACACACCATTGGGGGGATGCGGTGCTTACTGCTTGTTTCCTAATTAACAGAATGCCTTCCTCCTCTCTTGAGAATCAAATTCCTCACTCAATCATTTTCCCTCATGATCATTTATTCCATGTTCCACCTAAAGTGTTTGGCTGTACTTGTTTTGTTCATAATCTCTCCCCTGGTTTAGACAAACTTTCTGCCCGTGCAATTAAGTGTGTCTTTTTAGGTTATTCTCGTCTTCAAAAGGGTTACAAATGCTTCTCACCATCCACCAGGCGATACTACATGTCTGCAGATGTAACCTTCTTTGAAGGCACACCATTCTACCCATCATCTACTGACCATTCTTCTTCCATCCAGAATGTCCTTCCAATTCCCTCTCCATGTCCTCTAGATACCTCAAATCCAGATGTCAGTGAGGTTCCTTCTTCTCCACCTCATCCAACTGAAGTTGCTTCTCCACCTCTTCTCACAAACCAATGCAGGATACAACAAGTTGGTCCTTCAATACCTGAAGCTTCTTTTCATGATTCTCCTCCTTCTTCAATCAATCCTCAAGCCATGGATCCTGCCACTTCTCATCCCTCTGATTCAGATTGGCCCATTGCCATCCGAAAAGGTACTAGATCCTCTCGTAATCCTCATCCTATCTATAACTTTTTGAGTTATCATCGTTTGTCTCCTTTATATTCTTCGTTTATTTTCTCTCTATCTTCACATTTTGTCCCTTCTAATATTCATGAGGCACTTAGTCATCCTGGATGGAGACAAGCTATGATTGATGAAATGCAGGCTCTTGAACATAGTGGTACTTGGGAACTTGTTTCTCTTCCTCCTGGTAAGAAGGCTGTGGGTTGTAGATGGGTCTACGCAGTTAAAGTTGGGCCTAATGGTGAAATTGATCGACTTAAGGCTCGATTAGTAGCTAAAGGCTATACTCAGATATATGGCCTTGATTATTGTGACACCTTCTCTCCGGTAGCTAAGATCACTACTGTCCGTCTCTTTCTTGCTATGGCTGCCATGCGTCATTGGCCTCTCCATCAGCTTGATATTAAAAATGCCTTCCTTCATGGTGATCTTGAGGAAGAAATTTATATGGAGCAACCTCCTGGGTTTGTTGCTCAGGGGGAGTATGGTCTTGTTTGTAAGCTGCGTCGATCTCTCTATGGGTTGAAGCAATCCCCTCGGGCTTGGTTTGGTAAATTCAGTCATATTGTTCAACTTTTTGGGTTGAAACGTAGTGAGACTGATCATTCTGTTTTTTATTGTCATTCATCCCCTGGAAAATGTGTTTACTTGATAGTATATGTTGATGATATAGTGATTACAGGGAATGATGCTTCTAAGATTATTCAGCTAAAGGAACACTTATTTAGTCATTTCCAGACCAAAGACTTGGGATATTTGAAGTACTTCCTTGGTATTGAGGTGGCTCAGTCAGGAGATGGTATTGTGATCTCTCAAAGGAAGTACGCCCTTGACATTTTGGAGGAGACAAGCATGCAGAATTGTAGACCTGTTGATAGTCCTATGGATCCGAATCTGAAGCTTCTTGCAGATCAGAGTGAAATGTATTCTGATCCCGAGAGATATAGAAGACTTGTGGGAAAACTCATCTATCTCACCATTACAAGACCTGATGTTTCCTTTGCTGTTGGAGTGGTGAGCCAATTTATGCAAAACCCTCGTGTTGATCATTGGAATGCTGTTATGCGTATTCTTAGATACATTAAAAGAGCTCCAGGTCAAGGATTACTTTATGAAGACAAAGGTAATACACAAGTATCTGGATATTGTGATGCAGATTGGGCTGGCTGTCCTATGGATAGGAGATCCACATCCGGATATTGTGTCTCTATTGGAGGGAATGTTATTTCTTGGAAAAGTAAGAAGCAAACTGTTGTTGCTAGATCTAGTGCAGAGGCTGAATATAGATCTATGGCTGTAGTTACATGTGAACTTATGTGGGTCAAACAAATTCTTGAAGAGTTGAAATTCTGCAAAGTGATGCAAATGAAGTTGTATTGTGATAATCAGGCTGCTCTGCATATTGCTTCAAATCCAGTCTTCCATGAGAGAACCAAGCACATAGAGATTGACTGTCACTTTATTCGGGAGAAGCTACTGTCTAAAGAGATTGTCACTGAATTCATTAATTCCAATGATCAGCCAGCAGATATTTTGACTAAATCCTTAAGGGGGCCTAGAATTCAGTTTATATGTTCCAAGCTTGGTGCATATAATTTATATGCTCCAGCTTGAGGGGGAGTGTTATAATTATGGGTATTATTAGATGTATCTTTAGAGTAGATTTCCCTATTTTATCTTGTTGAAGAAGACAGCAGTGTGTACTGTCTTGTCAAAGCTTGTCAAGCTGTCTCTCTCCTATTTGTATATATATATGTTATTTGATTGAAATAAAACTAAGCAACTGAGGGAGAAGTTTCTCTCCTCACATATTCAAAGCTTTAAGTAGCATGAAGATTACTCTCTTTACCGTACACCCATATACAAGATTTGTGCAGCAGTCATTAGTCTGATCTGGTGGATAATGACAAGTTGTAATGTTGTACCTCTGATCTAGTGAGACTTTCGTACACTGGGTGGTGATAAGGATATCTCTTTTTGTGTAACAATTCCTCCATCAATTGAGTATTGTAGTCTTCCCAGTCTTGTTCTGATGCGGAATGGTCATCAACCAAATCTTCCACCTTTCTGAAACTCAGGTTCTGGAACATAAATTTCTGTTTGAATTTGACCAGTATCTTGAAGTATTATCCTATCATTAGGATAACTATCCTTTGGCCTTTGAGATGAACTTGGTAGATTTGGATCCACAGGTATGAGTAATTGTTGACTTCACAGAGATGTCTCGCCAGCTAGTTGCGATAACTTCCTTCCAAGGGATATGCTTCAAAAGTTCCCCAAATTTGAACTTCGTTTCTAGACCAAAGTTGTCCTTGCTCCATAAAGTAAGGACGGTGAATAATCACAATAGAAACTAGTTTTCCTATGTGATCTCGTGAGATTCCTCTTTGTCTCTCAATGTCTAGAATTTGTTTCAGCTTCATACGCCGTCATGCTAAAGTAGAAAACCACTCTAATACTCCATTAAAGATATTCATATTTATATGGATATGTCAACATGTTGTATGTCATCAAAGGTTTTATGACGATGAGGATTGAATATTGTACTGTATTACACCAAATGGTGCATATGGTTGGTTCACACAAATTCCACCCAATTTCTCAGAAACAGTTCAAATATACCTCTAAAGGATATCTCAGGATCAAATATTTGTGCTGGAGTATATTATCTTATGGTTTCATGCAGAAAATGGAAGTAATGAGACTTAACATATTCAAGAATCTGTGCAGGGGTATGAGTAATCAATCCCGGAGGAAAAACCTTAATAGTTTTAGCAGTTTCAGATAATGGTTTTGTCATGAATGTCAATGGGAATGAGTGAGTGTAAGTTATCACCTTAACAATCTTGTTGTTTGGTCTGGATAAGAAATCAGGAATCAAATTATTCTTCCATGTGTTTCACAGGAGGAAAATTTGAGTATCTGGTGGCATCTTATTTTTAAATTCCAAAATTTGTGAAAATGATGAATTGTCCATGTGAACCTGAAACTCATGTCCTCTCAAATGAAAATCAAATTTCTTGATTCCATTTTTTATTGTGTCTCTTTGAATGTAGTATGATAACGTTTCTCAGCTTCCTTGGATTGTCCACTGGCATGGCCAGAGTAATAATTCTTTTCTCCTTCTTGTTCTATCATGATAGCTCCCCAATAATGATCACTTGCATTTGTAATATCTTCTCGCATGTTTCAGGAATCTTCAAGGCTGGGGTTTTGGGCGATCTCCTTGAGCTATCGTCTGTTCTTCTCCCACCATGGAGAAGGGAAATTTAACAACTCTTGAGCTATGTGAGAGAGCATGATCCCATGCTGGTAGGCTATCTAAAAGAATTGATTCAACAATTTTTTATGAGAGACAATATCTTTTGAGAAAAGGAGGATGTCATCTATGTAAACGATAGTGTTCTCTAGAATAGGTTAAAAGATTTTGGTCATGGCTTTCTGGAAGAGAGAGGGTGCTGCGTTTAGTATAGAATGGTGCGTTCCAATGCCAGTGATAAATTGGTTTAAAAAGATCGTATTGAGATCGCTTTTTCTCAATCTAGTAAGAGGGGTTGAGATGGATTCCTTTCGGGGCTTGGGCTAGCTTGGATCTTTTCCTCTTACTTTGATTGCTTGATTGTGCTAAAGGCTTTGCCATGTCATTCTGCTAGTAAGAAGGTAAGTCGCTTCCTTGTGGATAGCCTTCGCTTCCGGCTTCCCTTCGACGATGTAGTTTTCTTCGCACCCTATTTAGGTCTCTTGCTTACGGTTCTTTTGACTCTTTTAGACCAGAAGGTGGGACTCTTCAGTGATAGTGGAGCATTTGGAATACAAAAAAAGCTGTTTTACACTGGTCTTTTGGTTTTAGGCCAAGTTGCCAAAAACCTGATTTTAAATCAAACTTTGAAAATAAATTTGATTCTCTGGTCAAGGTTGGGAGAGATGAAGCCTTTGGGATTGGAAACTTATCATCTTTAAAAAAATGAATGAGAGGCTTATAGTCAATGACTAACATTTTCTTTCCTCTTAATTTTTCAGCTTTTTTTTTACATAAAAAGCTTGGCATGCCAGTTTGACTGGGTTGGCTCAATCAATCCTTGTCTCAGTAGATCTTGGCATTCTTGTATGATTGCTTGTAGATCTGAAGGTGTTATCCTTGGATGAGTTGCTTTTGTTGGATTGATATCTTCATTTAATCTAAATGGTAGATCAACAAAGTATTCTTTGTTTTTTCTATAGAGGATATGGATGGTTGAAATCTTCGTGACTTTCTAAGCATAGGGAGGAAATCTTTTGTTTAAACTCTCCAACTTTTGGCGGGGCCTCCGCTAAAGAGAAGAGCCTTGTAATTTCTGAAAAAGGCTTGAATTCTCTCTTGAATTTGATCCCGGTAGAATGTATTTAGAGTTTATTGGCGGTAGTATAGACATCATCCATGACGAGGTCTCTACCAGACAATTTGCTTCCAATGACTTCGATCGAGAGATGATACAATCAGGGAAGAACTTGATGTCTATCGGAGTATGTGTTACTAAGTCAGTTCTAAAAAATTTTCCATTAGCTGCTACAAAATAGGCTAATTCATTTTTCCACTATTCTTGTGGAAGAAGATCTATATCCATCATCGTCCTTTGTGCTCCAGTGTCTATAAAGACAATAACTTTGATTGATTTTTCAAACTTTTTTGTCATGCCAACACTTGAATTTCAATACATGGTTGAGGAATCGCTGGCCTGATAGACTGTTCTTCTTGTATAGGGAAGATGGGAATTGGAGGAGCCGGAGATTGTCGTCAGAAGAATCTGTCTGATTTAAGGCAAATTCAGTCTCATCATCTAGTTCATTCTGTTCAGAGTACAGAGATTCTATGTCATCATATTCACCGATTTAAACAAGATGTAGCGGTCGCCCAAATGGATTTTTCTACCATGTCTATGGGACAAATCCATCAATTCACTCTGGAGGTCGTTGATAAACTATGCAGACAACATCAACATCAGTATTTCTCATATATCATGAACAGAAAAGCCAAGTATAGCAGAGCATCCAAAAAGCCTTACTTGGAGATCAAATGTAGAGAAAAAGACTTGCCATTGTTCACCAAAGAAAAAGAAAGCCCTACAAGCTGACACCAAGGGAAAAAAAAGACCATTGAAGTTTTTCAGGAGAAGCCAGAGGAAAGGAAAATTCAGGAGACAAAGATGTTTCATCTGCAACCAGACATTGACATTTTGCAAAAAATTGTCCTAAGAAGTCACAAAAGGCCATTAGACTAATTCCTTATATTCAAATCGGTGAATATGATGATATAAAATCTCTGTACCCTGAACAAAGTGAACTAGATGATGAGACTGTATTTGCCTTAAAATCAGACAGATTCTTCTGATGAAGAATCTCTAGCTCCTCCAATCCCCATCTTCTCTATACAAGAAGAACAATCTATCATGCCATTGATTCCTCAACCATGTGTTGAAATTCAAGTGTTGGCAAAAAAGTTTGAAAAACCTATCAAAGTTATTGCCTGTATAGATACTGGAGCTCAAAGGAGAATGATGGATCTATATATTCTTCTACAAGAATATTGGAAAAATGAAGTAGCCTATTTTGTAGCAGTTGATGGAAAATTTTTTAGAACTGACTTAGTAACACATATCCTTCATGAAAAAACAAAGAATACTTTGTTGATCTAGCATTCAGATTAAATGAAAATATCAATCTAACAAAAGCAACCCATCCAGGGATGACACCTGATCTACAAGTACCCAGACAAGAATGTCAAGATATGCTTAGACAAAGATTGATTGAGCCAACCCAGTCAAATTGGGCATGTCAAACTTTTTATGTAGAAAAAAAGCTGAAAAATTAAGGGGAACGAAAAGGTTAGTCATTGACTATAAGCCTCTCAATCATTTCCTTAGAGATGATAAGTTTCTCATCCCAAAGGTTTCATCTCTCCCAACCTTGATCAGAGAATGAAACTTATTTTTAAAGTTTGATTTAAAATCAGGTTTTTGGTAATTTGGCCTAAGACCTAAAGACAGGTATAAAACAGCTTTTTGTATTCCAAATGCTCAGTATCAATGGACAGTCCTACCTTTTGGTCTAAAAGTAGCACTCTTTCTCTTTCAGAAAGCCATGACATCCTCCTTTTCTACATAGATGACATCCTCCTTTTCTCAAAGGATATTGCCTCTCATACAAAACTACTGAATAAATTCTTTTAGATAGCCAACCGGCATGGGATCATGCTCCCAGAAAAAAAGATTCAACTTGCTCAATCCCAAAAAAGATTCAACTTGCTCAATCCCAGATTGATTTCTTAGGGATGCATTTTTTTCAGGGTACTTACCAGCCTCAGTCTCACATAGCTCTCAAGAGTTGTTAGATTTTCCTGATGAAAATCTCATAGTCAAACAGATCCAACAATTCTTGGGAATTGTAAATTATATCAGAGATTTTATTCTCAGAGCATCCCAATATACCAGTTCATTATCCAAACTTTTGAAGAAAAACTCTTCTTCATGGTCAGAAGAACAGACACGATAACAGTGAAAGAACTCAATAAGATTGCCCAAAACCCCAGCCTTGAAGATTCCTAGAACAGACGAGAGGATATTACAAACTGATGCAATTGATCATTATTGGGGAGCTATCATAATAGAATAAGAAGGAGAAAAAAATTATTACTGTGGCCATGCCAGTGGATAATTCAAGGAAGTTGAGAAACATTATCATACTACATTCAAAGAGGCCTTGACGGTGAAAAAGATGGAATCAAGAAATTTGATTTTCATTGGAGAGGACACCAGTTTCAGGTACACATGGACAATTGATCATTTCCAAAAATTTTGAAATTTAAAAATAAGATGTCATCATATCCTCAAATTTTAAGGCTCAAGGATTGGTTCCTGTGATTTTTCCTGTGAAACACATAAAATAATGGAAGAATAATTTGATTCCTGATTTCTTATCCAGACCAGACAACAACAAGACCTTTAAGGTGATAACTTTCACTCACTTCTTTCCATTGATATTCATGGCAAAATCATTATCTGAAATAGCCAAAACTATTAAGGTTTTTCCTCAGGATTGATTACTCATACTCCTGCACAGATCCTTGACTATGTTAAGTTTCATTACTTCCATTTTCTGCATGAAACCATGAGATTCAAATATACCCCAACACAAATATTTGACCTTGAGATATCCTTTGGAGGTATATTTGAACTGTTGTGTGAAATTGGGTGAGATTTGTGTGAACCAACCATATGGGCAAGGTGGAAGATTTGGTTGATGACCATTCCGCATTAGAATAAGACTGGGAAGACTACAATACTCAATTGATGGAGGAATTGTTACACAAAAAGAGATATCTTATATCCTTACCACCACCCAGTGTACGGAAGTTTCACCTGATCAGAGGTACAACATTACAACTTGTCATTATCCACCAGATCAGACTAGTGACGGCTGAAGAAATCTTGTATATGGGTGTGCTGTAAAGAGAGTAATCTCTCCTGGATAAGGCCGTAATCCTATTCTCGTCATTGTGTGTCGCGTGTCGTGTCAGTCGTTTAGAGGTTACCTTATCTTAAGTTTACTCAGCCTTGTCTTATCTGTAATAGAGTAGATTCTATGTTATCTGTTGTTGTAATAATCTTATCCTTTTCCGGATAAGACTTTGTACTCCATTCCTCTCTTATATAAAGAGGATGAAGATGAATCTGTATGTTGAGACACACTGTATTGAATAATATTCCCTTCTTATTAAATGACTCTCTTTTAAGTTAAGTTCCTTCTTCTCTGAAACTCTGAGTTGTATAATGGTTATCATTTGAAACTCTCACCAGCTAGTATGCTCTACACTCGCCTCTTTGGAGGATCTTGTGTATCAGAACGCCGAAAATTGATATCAATTGGTGGATTATCCTTATGGTCTGTAGATATCTTGTATCAAAGTTATCCTGAAATGCTTAATGCCTTGGGTATGGCTCAACAGCATAATGGATATATGGAGATAATAAGTATTTATAAACTATCAATTGTTTATGCCTTTTCATTCACATTTTGTTGCAGATGCTGCCACTGGCATTTACGCAGAATTAATGCAAAGGTACTTTTGTTCTGATAAATGTCCATTTCAGAGCATTTAGATATCTTCTAGTTCTGTATTGGTGGACCTCCTGCTAATCCACCCACCAGCATATCCTTTGTGAAAAAACAAGACCACAAATAACTTAACATAATAGTTTAAAAGATTGCTTCATGTGGTTAAACTTTCAAGTTTCAATCCAATTTTTGTAGGCTTTGTATGATGGCCTTTTTGGCTATGATTTTACATAATCCATTATTGGGTGTGGGGGTAGGTGGGGGGTGGGGAGACATTGTTCACAGTTTTAGATGCATATTGTAGAGTTGGTTATGCAGAAGGAAATAACTTTCTTTATCTCTAAAGCAAAGACAAATGTGAACTTTACATGTTCAGTTTTAGAAAGTTTCATTTTGAGCATCAAAATGAGGATTGTCCCATACAGGTGATTTTGCTATACTCCATAGCCATGCTCAAATAATGTTCATTCAGGCAATGTATTATTCTTTGTTTGGTATCCTTTTTGGAGTGATAAATCCCACCACCACTGCCTACTTTTGCATTGATCGGTATCTTTTGAGAAGATGGGAACAGTGTGGCAGGATCAAAGACTGTTCTTGCTGTTGGACCTGGTATGCTTCCCTGTTGCTTGTATGTTGTATGTAATGTATAACCAAAAGCACGAGCAAGAAAATCTAAATACTTTTGCAATTAATTGAACAATGGGATGCTACAGACTCATGGATTTGATGCTGATGTTTTTCAAAGTTGCTCCCTATCTTGACAGCTTTTTCCTTGACAAATAATATGCTACTTTCTGATTGAATGGCTTTACATGTTACTGGATTTATGTCAGGACCAAAATCTTCTGTGGATTCGGTGACTGGGAGATTGCCCCTGCTTTGACAGCATTCAAGAAGCATGTGCTAATATGGTCAAATCACCTGAGCTTGTTGCCACTTGGTCTGTGTTCTAACGCATTATCTAGCATTCGTTGGCTGATTCGGTAGTTATAGTCACTGTGGCATATGCAACATGGCTATGGTGGTTTTATAGTTCGTAGTGTTCAATATGACTAATTCTTAATCAGAGCCCTTTCCTTTTTATACCTCTAATTGTATGAATTTCAGCATCCTGTCTAGCAGGGATGAACAAAAAACTTTTATTTATTTTATTTGGATATGTTGGGTGAAAGCCTGTTAGTAAAATATCCTTCCTTGTAACGCAAGAAGCATGTCTTCATTCTTTATAAGTTCAGTATCCTTTTTTTTTTAATCAATGTCCCAATTGGTTGTGTGATTCAAATTCAAAATAGGAGAAGGGGAGAGATTTTGACAATGGTTATTAAAGTAGACTGACTTAATCCATTCAAGTTAACCTATTTCTGGAACAAGTTTCAGCCCATAACTCGGGCTGAATAACCGAGCATGAAACAATATTACATGCATAAGCTAAAAGGAACGAGCCAAAGTGATCCTTCAGGACACCACCACAATAGGCTCTCCTTCCATCAGTTACATCACCATCACAGTTAAGTTTGAGCACTTCCTCCGATGGCATGATCCATTTAATAATAAAACTGGACTTCATAGTCATACAAGGAGCCAAGGAAGACTCCTTAAAATATAGCTCAACTATCTCCTAAGACCAGCCTGGGTTTGGACCTGCTGAAAAACCAGCTTGTTTCTCATATGCCAGATAGCATCAGTAGCACAGTGGTGCCAAACTCTAAAGGCATTTGTCATGAGCGTTTGATTGGCAATCCTCCAAAGGAGGATCTTAATGCATGAATCTCTGTTTCATTTACAATTTTTTGTTAAAGTCAAACTTAAACTCAAGCCCAACCAAATATGTAAATTTAAATTAAGATAATAAATTTTTGGGGTAGCAAAATTTGAAATTGGGTTAAATTAAACTCAACTAAAATTCAATTCAATTAACCTACTCTATGTATTTTTACTTGTTAAAGGGATTAAACTTGATTTCACAATCTTAGTTTTGACGAAAAGGAAAGAAATAATCCTTTATTGTTTAGTTTGCAAGAAAAAGAAAGCAGGATTTAAACAAATTATTAGTATTTTTTTGTCACTAGAACCTTAGATTTTGTTTAAGAAAATAAAGTCTAATTATTAGTATTTTTTTGTCACTAGAACCTTAGATTTTATTTAAGAAAATAAATTCTAATTTTATTCAACGTCATGTTAGTAGTATTTTTTTAGGAGCTTGATAATAATTATTAGTATTTTTAATATCAAATTTTCATTTTTTATTTTTATAAAATGCTATTTTAAAAAAAATGCTAGTAAAGCACTCTCAAGTCTCTGCTATTGATTCAAATTTATTAAAAATGTATTTTTTTGTCTCATTTTATATATAATGAGTTTCTTTTATGATTTTATAATTTGCGGTAAGTTTTAATTAATATTATATATTTTTTTACGTCATCTGTGATTTCTGACAAAGAAAAAAAACTTTGTTAGATATTATTAACATTCTTCAAAATATTATTCCATTATAGTTTTTACATTTTTAGTGAACCATTAAATTTTGATTTCGTACTAAAGACTATCAATGTAATTTTTTTAACTTTTAGGAATTAGAATTAAATAAAAATCTATATAAAGTAAAAACTAAAATAAAAAATAAGATTTTTAGAGATCAATAGATTATTTAAATTGAAAAAACAATTAATTAGTTATTATATCCTTATAACAAACGAATAAAACTATTAATTTTAACTATTTAAATTAAAGACACATTATTTTTCATTTCTCCCTTGTAATTCCATAATTGTTCTTCTGCATTAAAAAGTACTCCTTTAAAGAAAAACCCCCCGCAAAACCCATTCCTCAACTCAACTGCGACTGGTGAAAGCCCTATCTGTGTGGAAATAGGGTAGCTGCAACCTGCAATGGCTTCTCGTTATAGATCTGTTTCGCAACCAGCATTCTCCATAATCAAATCCACCATCACCAAACCTTCCTCGAAGCTCCTCCCGTCGTCTTTTCTCCTCAAAACTCGTTCTCCCGTTACGGCCAGGCAAGTCCCTTTCGTCCCCTTCAGGGGTAAAGCGATCTCTTTTCTTGGATCCAATTGAATTTCATTTCGTTTTGTGTTTTTGCGTTCAGGTGGGTGGGCGGTGAGCTCGGTTGCCTGCAGTCGCTGCTTCCCCTGCACTCGGCGGTTTCATCAGCGCGCCTCACCTCATGTCTGGGCATCGATTCGAGTAGGTCGAGGTCGCTGTCTCAGGGTATGCTCTGCAATGCCAACTCCGGAGTTTGATTTCTCCAAATTCTTTTTTACCCTTTTACTCTCCGTAAGCATTCATTGCAACTTCCCCCTCTTTTCTTAGATTATAGTTTTGCTTAGGGAGTGGCCTGTCAACTATGTTATCCATAGCCATTGTGAACAGATGATAATGGGAGTAGAATAAAGAATATGAAATTTAGCGGCATGTGATTTTTTGTGATATTCTTTTATTATTATTTTCAGTATAATCCAAATATGTTGAAGCACTTAATGTGTTTTTGATTAGAGTGTGCAAACTTGATTTTGGTTAAAATGTGGGTTTGGGTGAATTTATTTATGTGTGTTTGAGTGAAGCGTTTGCACAAATTATTTTAAATGAAATTGATTTTGAAGTAAAAGTGATTTATGTTTAAATGTTTTTATTCTAAAAGAAAGTTAATAGTAAAAATTAATATAATTTTTTTTAATTCAATACAAAAGCTACCTAAAGTTGTTTCAACTAAAAATCAACTATGGACTCAATTAATTCTTTGATGTGAGACCAAACATGTAAACATTTGTTTAAAATCATGTTAACTCGTATTTAATGTGATTTGGGATGATTCAACGTGAATTCAAGCACACTATGTTTGGAAACATTTATTTGGAAAGTGATTTTGGCATAATGAATGTTGTTTGGACTTTGGATAGTGTTGATCAAAATCACTTTAGATATATAATTGCTAAAAACGATATGACTCTTCTTATTTGATTTTATTAAAATAGCAGTATAATATTAAATTAAGAGAATATTTTTATCAATATAAAGCGTGCCGTGATTTTACATTTACTCGATGCAAAAGCAGAAAAATGATGCTTTCAGGTTGGAGGGGTTCCAAACTTGTTAAATGATACTCACTCAACTTTCAATGCAAAACACATCCTGCAACTTAATACTCCCTAAGTTGTTTGTGTGTGCTTGTGAGTGCCTCGCTTTTGAAGGCCATGCATAGGAACCCGAAAAGCCTTTTCATGATCATTAAATGATTTATCCATTGTAACATTCACACGTGCTTACCGCCAACTTGCCATTCCATAGACCTTCATTGTTGCTCTCAGATTTGAGTCGGAACTGATTACTTAGGTTGCATAAGAACATGATCTGTACCTAAATGATAAGGCACAATAGACTACATCTGAAGCAATAAATTATTAATTTTTAAACCAAGATCAGAGCCATAATTAATATTATTGCATTTAATTTTTCCTATCTAAGAAATCAATAATGTATATATTTTGATCATCCATATTCTACGGTAGAACTTCTGTAGGAGTAGCACTTATCTTAATCTATGTTTGCCTTTCTGCCATTATGAAGACTTATGATGTATTTCACTTTTTGATTGTGCACACTATATAAAGATTATTGAACAAGTGACCTCAATAATTTAAGAGGGGTGAATTAAGTTTTAAAATTTTTTCGACTTTTAATCTCCTTTTAAATGATATGTGATAGATTTAGAATGTAGAAAAAGAAACAACAATCAATTTAACAATGTTCTTTAAATGTACAAGAAAAAGTAAATTGCAATAAAAATAAACGAGATAAGGGAAGAGAGAATTGCAAACTCGATTTATACTGGTGCAGTCACTTCATGTGCCTACATCAGTTCTCAAGTAACTTACTTGAGATTTTCCATTATCCTTGTAAATCCTTTACAATCTTTGAACACACCTTGAGATCCCTTACTCTTGTGTTAGAGTTTCTCACACATCAAGAGATAAACAATCTCTTAATTACAATTGAGTTTTATAAGATGAACATAATGATTTCTCTCTTTTAGAGCATATGATACAACTTGAAGATCTTAGAGGAATTTTCAATAATTTGCAGGAGTTTGGCCAAAGATGTTTAGAGAGGTTTTGAAAGTTAAGTTTTCTGAAAATTCCTTCTTTTCGAAGTAAGGACCCACACACACACACACATATATATATATATAGACCCATTTTGCCTATTCAGAACAGTTTGAAGAGATGTGTCTTTTCGAAAAATTTTCTAAAACTATTTTACTGGTAATCGATTATATGACTCTGGTAATCGATTACACAGTCATATCTTTGAAGGGTTGTGATTTTTCAATAGTTTTTTTGAAATTTCTTTGCTAGTAATTGATTACATGACTCTTGTAATCGATTACACAGATCAAAATTCAAAAATTCTTGTGTCGTTGGTTCATTAGTTTAAAATTTTCAATATGTCATTTTCACAAACTCTCTGGTAATTGATTACACAAACCTGGTAATCGATTACCAGTTCAAAAATTTTTTTTGAACTGATTTAACTTTAATAAAAGAATTTTGACAGTAAAGATTTTGAGACCAAACTATAACAATCAAATTGAGATTCTTTTAACAAATTTATTAAGTCCTTATCTTAGATTTTTTTGATCTTGTTTTTCGACTTGATTAAATCCGTGCTCATCAAGTAAACTTTTGGCATCATCAAAACTTACATGATATACATTGACAAAGACTACTCTGATATAGTTATCAATCTAGAATAGGCAAGCCCTGAAAATGCCATAGTGGGATGACTGCTACATTGAGATTAGGTATGATATAAAAAATTATATTATACGTGTTCAAATGCTAAAAGATTTAAACCCAAATTATAGAATTAAAAAAATGGTAGAAGAGAACACACTTTAGAGAAAAGTGAAACTTGAAACACCTGTTTCAGAATGTGGAATCTGTTGCAATAGAAGGCTGATCAAATTACAGAGAAGTCAGAGAACAAATAGATACTACAGAAACTGAGGACTGAAAGAAGGATGACAGATCAGAACAGTTGTCCACTGAGATCATGGCCTGACCAGAGAACACTGAGGGTTTTCCTGAAGTTCTGAAGGGGGGGGGGGGGGGGGGGGTAAATGAGTTTCTGAATTCTATTGCAGTCTGATTTTTTTTGCTGCAACCAAAAACCTGTCCACTATGTAAATTAAAATCTTGTAGCCAACCAGGGCATGCTCTGGTGTCACTATAGCATGCTATTGACTATTATTTACTCTGGTTATGACTTATGAGTAGTATTGTTGTTAGACTTGTGATACGTACTAAATTTAATAAAGAGATAGATTGGTTCAGTAAGTTTTTGATATTACAATTTTCAGCATGATTTTTGTGGTTAAACTAGTTTAATTAGCCTGACAGAATAGCATAAGGGATGCAATTGTTTTATAATTTGAGTTTGAGCCTTACTGAAAGTTGGCCATGAGGTGAGGGTTGTCCCCCACTTTTATACTCTATTTTGACCATTTTACTAGTCAATGTGGAATCTTCAACATGCACACCCTCTCATGCCGAGGATTATGTAGAGTATAAAGTTTACAAGACTAAACATTCCCGATCAGGTGGCCTATTAGGCTCAACAATAACTACTAGAATAGGCTTTGATACCATTTTATAATTTGGGTTTGGGTCATGAAATGAGAATTGCCTCCTGCATATATACACTCTTTTAGCTTATATGCTCTATTTTGATATATCACTAGTCAATGTGAATCCCCATCAAAAACTGCTTTTGCAATCCATTTTTCAGGAGTAGAAAGAAGGATGCAGGAAAAAGGGGATGTTGGGGAAAGAAATAGTGATTTTTCACTTTTTTGTTTTGTTTTATTTACTTTTGCTTCAGAATATTGAAATATGAGCCACACTTTTTAGTACACAATTTACCTACACATTTTCAGAGTAGACGACCTATATGACATCAATATTATGCCTGTAATTCATTAGTTTCATCCATGTGATTAAGAAACTCATTACTCATCTATAGCTCTCCTTTTCAATTTCCTAGTAAAACCAACGGATGCAACACTAAAGTGTATAACATTCCAGCTCAATTCATTGCCCCTTGTTTCTAGCTTGTATGTTTATTTTATTTAGCCTTTTTACATATTCATACTCATTTTTCATGTACACTAATAAATGTCACCCTGTTGTTTTGCTGTGCTATTGATTATCTATGTTGAATGTCACTTGATTTGCTTAGTCATTCAATTTTAGGATAATTTTTCCTGTTGTAAATCGGTGCTTATGTAATTTTCCTGTTTTCAATTTTCCTCAGAAATGGGTCTCAGCACACCGCGATAAGAGATTTTGAAGACCATTCATTGGCAGATTAGAGTCTTTTTTGCTTTGCCGGGACGCTCTACTGTTAATTATTTTCAAGTTTTTTCTTGACAGTTCACTGTAACAGGTATATAGTTGGGAGAATCCTTTGATCTTCTGGTGTCTGTTGCAATGGTTCCTATAAAATGCTTGGTCAATCCTGTATTAATTGTTTTAAAGATCAACCTATGCCAACATCATTTAGTGAATAAAAAACAAAAAAATTGCTGATTGACCTCTCTATCATGTCTGTTGATGCATGTTCCTCAATATGTTAGCAGTAGAATCAGTGCATTTGCTTCTGGCATCTGATAAGTGTAGTTTGGGGTTGAATTTTCCTTAGGTAAGACATGTGTATATATATATATATACACACACACATGAGAACCAACTTCAGTAATGGAAAGGTATCTGGTCACCTTGCTAAGTATCCAGTAGTTACCAAATTATGTTGAACATGCTTTTTTGGGGACATGATGTGCAGGTAAATAAAGTGGGGTGAAGACAAACAATGACATTGTCTCCACCAAGTTCTCTGTTAACAGCCTTGACGAAAGAGACTATGTCTCATGATAACGATACATGAGCATGTGAGACCCTCACACCTTGGTACCTCGTAGCCTTTACTATTTTTGTCGAAATGCCTAATAATAGATGCCAAATGTTACCACTTTGCTTTCCTATACTCTTTAAAGTTTTTTATAATAAGAAGACGAATTCTTGTTAATAAGACGAATGGGTGTTTGAAAGAGTTTGTTTGAGTCTATGATAATAATCTATACTTTTATAAGTTTCTTTTTAGTTTTTTTTCTTTTCATTTTTTTGGGTAAATGCTTCTTGGTCTAAGTTATAAGAAGCTTGATTTCTTTTTAAGTAAGGTGTAACGTTTGATTCTTAGGAATGGAAATGATTTAAATGGATTACTCAGATTATACTAAATATCTAAACAAAAAAAGGAGTTCAGCATAATTTGTTCCTTATTGAAATTCATAAAAATTACCTAATATGTCTTAGTGTAAGATATTAAATTTATTTTTTGCTATTTTAACTTTTACGAAGGTTTTTTCTGTTAAGTGTTGACAATATACTTTTTAACATATTTTTTTAAACACAATATTATTAATTAAAATTTATTCAAAATTACAAAAATTGTTAGTTTGTCTCGATAAATATGAAATCGGTCCATAGAATTATACGATTTTTTATAATAAATTTTTGCTAATAGCAAATGATTTGTTTATATGGGTGTATTACTGGCATTTCTGTGTTCATTTGGAGGGTCTTGTGGTTACTAAAGCGAGAATAAACATTTCATGAACATGGCAAACACTTACCCCATGCGGTTGAACTGTATTATTTTGTTAGAAGGTCGTCGACGTGGAGCCCTGCATATTTAAATACCATTACGATTTATGGCATGTAGCCATAACAGTAATATTATAAATATACAGGGTTGGTGATTTCATTTATGGAAATTGGAATGGGTTCAAGCAACTTCTTGTTTCTGCGGCTTGGTCAAAGACGTGAATGGCTTACTTAAGGAGACATGAATATCTAACCTTACTTTTTAATTCCATATATCATATATGGCGTTCTCCTTTATTTATATTATCACGTTTAAGCACGGTAATTTTTATGTTCTGAATCTTGCTAATCATGTACTCAAAATTACATCTGTCACTAAGTTTAATTTGGTTTATACCCAATTTAATATTTTGATTGAACCAATTTTTTAGACCAAAATCTTAGGTTTTATTGGGGGTGACTCGAATTTATTAAAAGAT
>NC_016091.4:7824191-8061244 GCF_000004515.6 Glycine max
TGAAAGTAATACCGTAAGAAGTTCCAATACTAATAGTCTCAACACTTGCAATTCCAACACTTGGAGTTGGTAAGTGCTATGCATACATCATTTGTATACTGAAATCACATAGCAATTATCTCATCTTCTTCTCTTTTATTGTTTATTTTATGTTAAAACAATAGGAACTTAACATCGTCTGAGTTTTTATCCAGAAGATGATAAAGTTAATGATTTTATAGTAATTTTGGTTGAATTTTGTGTAGAGTTGTAGCAGAGACATGAAAGAGGATTGAAGAACTAAAATGTCGTGCTCAGCATGACCTCCTCACTTAGCGAGTCAGAACCGCTCAATCCAAGAAAGTTGCTTGGTGCAAGAAGTCACATTGAAAGACAGATGTCAAAAGCAAGCATGTTAAGCACACATCCTGCGGCTTAGCGCGTGGCCACTTGATCCAGCTGGACATGCGCGCTCAATGCGAGTGTCATGCTAAGTGCACAAGAAAGTTCTAATTGAGCCATCAGTTGGTGAAGCATATAAAAAGAAAGAAAACATTTGATTTCCTAAGCACGAAGTAACCATAGAAGAAGCAAAGGAACAAAGAAGCAAAGAAAAACAAAGAAGCCAATGCAAGAAAAATCTGTTTCCACTGATCCGTTTCTATCCATTTCTCTTTCATTTTTTTTCCTTTCATGCCATTTTTATATTTGTAAGTCTCTCATGACAATGAGAGGCTAAAGCCACCCATTGTTGGGAGCTCTATAAACCAAACTCTCTTTGATGTGATGATCATAAACTATCTATTAATATGATGTTGATATCATTGTTCATCTCTGTGCTCGTTCACATGTCTTTCGTCTAATAATCCATTTTCATAAACTGTTTTAGGATTTAGGCATTGAGAAATATTTATATGTTGAGAACTAGGGAAGAACATTTAGGTAATTCATGTCTATGGATAGAGTGATATTATCTAGCCTATGTATGCATCTTTGCTTGTAATGCAAATTGTTTAATATAACTCTTAAGGGATTAGAAGCGATATTAGATAATTTAGGCTCTCTCGCTTGAGGGATCATGGTTAGAGTATGTTAGAAGGTGCAGGGAATAATCATATTCAAGTTAAAAAGTGAAAAATCTATTAAGATCACATCAAGACTAGTTTTGACAAGTAGAGCCCCCGACACGTTCCATAACCCAACACAACACCATCTCACAACATTCGAGCGTTTGTTTTCTTAACCTTTCATGTTCCTTGCTTTATAGTAAATTCACTTACTTATATTTGTAGTTAATCAATGAACAAGATTCAGTTTGAGTCACTAATTGCTTAATCATTAGATATATATAACTCTGAATACAAACGTAGTCCCTGTGGAATTCGATACTTGGTCTTATTGTTTTAATATTACTTGTACAACTTGGTATGTTTGTCAAGGAGTCAACAAGAGTTCCAATACTAGCAGTATTTAAAGTCAAACTAAACGACTCTAAAAAATTTGATCGGTTCGGTTTGGTTTTGACCCAAATACATAAATGACCTAACAAAAATTGTTCAGATCAGTTTAAGTCAATTCGGATTCACGAGTGACCCGTACCTGTGAACACCCTAGACATGTTAGAGTAATTAAAGAGAAATTAATTAATAAGAGATAATAAATAAAAAAATAGAAGACAAATACTTTTTATATAAATAAATATATTAATTATATTTTTCAATTTGTGTTATTAGTCATTACCTTAAAAGACAAATAGAAAAAGAGCAACAATGGTATATTCTTTATTTTATAGGATTTACCGATTAAAATAATTTTATAAGAATAAATAAAGTTATTAAATGACTGTAATTACCCAATTATAATTGTATTTTACTAAATTATCAATTGAAATATCTAGAATATTATTCCTGTTATTTTTTCCATTTTATTAAGTAAAAATAGCAACACGTGAATGACACAATTATAAATTTAGAAAACAACTACTAGTATTTTATTAGTTTTTATTGTCATCATAGCATTGTGTGATGTTAATCATTACCAAATGCACCAATTCGTTTAAGTAATATAGTAAAACGAAAGTTCGAGTATCGAGTCCATATGGATTGTACTCAGAGTTTGTATATGTCCAATTTTAAGTAATTAATGAATTAAATTTGATATTAGTCAAATAATGATACAAAATGTAAAATTCAACATAAATAAAGATAATTAAGCATAATACACTAAAGAGATAGAATACAAACACTTAAGGAGTGAGTTGTCGAATGAAGCAGAATTATGGAACGTGTTGGGACTCAGCCTACTGAAACTACTCTTGATACAACATTAAGGATATTTTCACTATTTAACATTATTCTCATTATTACCTTCATCCGCTAACCTATCCCAACCATGATCCCTCATGTGAAAGAGCCTAAATTATTATCTTATTTGTTTCACTCTTAATCCCTTAAGAGCTACATCAAATAATTTGCTTTAAGAAAAAAAATGCATAAATATGGCTAAATAATACAATTATATCCCTAAACATGGATTACCTAGATGCTCTTTTCAAGTTCTTAGGAGACAAACATTTTCCAATGCATAAACCCTGTAGCACTACATGAGAATGGGCGATCAAACCATAAATATGATATTAAACATAGAAAAGAAACAGTAATACCAAGATAGCATTAAATAGATAGTTAGAATCATTATATCAAGAATGTTTGGTTGCTAAGCTCCCAACAATGGATGGTTTAGCCTCTCATTGTCATGAGAGACTTACTAATACAAAAAGGAAATAAGAGGTGTGGAAGAGAATGAAAGAAAATGGAGGGAAGAGTCCCCAAGTGAGTGGGTTCTCCCTCTTCTCTCGTGCCCTAGCTCCTTATTTTGGTCCCCAAAAAGAATTGCCTGGGTTTCTCCACTTTTTCTCCTTTAAAACGCAGTACATTCATATTTTTTGACATTAACCGTGCGCTAAGCAAACATGCAAAATCCAGTTGGCATAAGCTGCCAGATGCATGTTAAGCCGACAAAGACGAGCTAAGTCCGGACTCCAAGTTGGCTCCTTGCGCTAAGCGATTGTTGACGCGTTGAGTGCACTACTCCAGTTCTTTAACCCTCTTCCAGACCTCTTACTGTGTAATTCTACAAAAAAAATACACCCAAAACCACTCTAAATTAATTAACTTTAGCACCTACGGGATAAAAACTCAGAAAAAGTTAAATTCCTAATGTTTTAACACAAAAGAAGCAATAAAAAATAGAAAAATTAGATAATTGTTATGTGATTTAAATATTTAAATTACATATACACAACAATTATCATGTAACGTATTCATCAGTTTTATTGATAATTAATCTACGCTGGGAATTCTGAATCGGAAACCTTGCTTAGAGAATCCACTCCTAATTCCACTTACACTAACAACATATTGGTAATATTTTATTAGCCTTGAAACAGTAGATAAAAGAAATTGTAGGAAAATAAAATTGATATTTTAAAAACAAATAGTAAAATTCCCCCATTCCTACTCCCACCGCCCTTTTCGTCTTTTTTTTGTGGGTCGTACGAGCTTTATAATGAAGTCCACAACGGTGGCCCAACACACTTACATTCAAAGATCTTTGAGTCCAAACAGAGCAATACACCGCTGCAGCTGTGACTTCAAGTTGGGTTGAAACAAAGAATGTTGTCATGGATTCATCATTGAACCACACTGGCACAAGGCCAGAGCTTCAACCTTGAGACCATTAAATGTGAAGTGAATAGCACTCTCACAATTTGTAATGCTTATTTACATAGATTAAGATAAAAAGTCAGTTATAAAAAAAAGAAGATAAAAAGCGAAGTTAAAATAATAAATTGCTGTAGTATATTGTTTTTATTACAGTCTTGTGATTTTATGTAAACATTTCAAATTATCTCACACACACATATATATAATGTCAAATTTTATCCAATTTATGTTTTTGAGATTTTTTAAAATAAAAATTGAAATTATTAAATATTTGCTAGATGCTCACGGACATCACAACAGGCCGGGCTGTATAAAAGATAAATGTAAATAGTATTTACCTGTCCTTCTGTTCTCATTTTGGGTCCCGTACCATTGGTGAAGAAATCAACCTTTGAATTGTGAAACCTGGGCTTCAAACTCCCCACAAGAAGAAATGAAAAACAATCACATGTCACCATCTAAATTCAATCTAGTTCAAAATTGATTAAATAAGATATATGAGTGTTATAAATCTTTTAATACCGTCTTTAATTTTTACCAATAAAAAGAATATTAGCATACAAATGTAATCTCCATCGAGTCTTGTACATAGAGAACAATGGTCCCCCTACAATACCACGCGAATTGAGCCACCACATACACCTATTTTATATGGCTGCATTTCACCACTTCTTTTATACTATACAAAATTGTTATTTTTTCATTTTAGTTTGTCTTTGAATTATAATAAAATTTAATAATATTATACCCTCAATTTAAACAGAAAGAATAGTAAAAGGATGATGAATAAAGATGTAAAGTTATTGAATAAATAATCAATTTGGTCACCTAAGAAGTTTCATAAAGTAATAAAACTATATAAATAACCCCTCAAGTACTGATCAATATCCATCAATTTAGTCTTTTAAGTTAATATATTTTTACTATTGTTCAAAAGAACCAATTTGAAAGGTTTTTCAAATTTTGAGAGATAACTTAACATGATTTTTAATGCTTGGGGATTAATTATATTGATTTAATATTAGAGACCATTTGAAAAACAAGGTAACATTTCAAGGATGACATTGAGGAGTTATTCTAAAACATATTATCAGACACGTCCGTGGCCCCTAGTTACCAATTACCATACATAATTTGATTATCGAAAATTGTTAATATATCAATTTTCTTTTTTAACTGCTCTAAATAGTATAATTGTTTTGGTTGATAACAATAGGAGCATAAAAAGTCTTGGCCCCTAGGGTGTAGCCCATGGCTTGTTTATAGCGCAACACAAACTGACATAATAAGCACGCTCCCTTGCCGAGGCCTAGACCAGACCAAAGCGTAAGTGCAAGCGTTGTTGTTTTTGTGGCAGCTAGCTGAGTGAGGCTCCTAGTAACACTGCCAAGAATAAACCATAACAGCAACGGGCCTAGAACAAGAACAAGACGGTCAGATAGTGATGGATTGGACAACTGAGACACTTGTTTGGGCTCCACACCTGACATCTATGTTCAAGATCCTTCCTTTGATGCTAACTAACTAAAATGCCCCTCTCCCCATTTATCATCTAACCCTAGCTCATCTCATAATGCCAATATGTGGCTGCAAATTTGTTGTCAAACGGAGCAAGACAGGGACCATTCCAGGACGAGTTTTTGAATGTCACAAGCAATTCAGCATCCTATTTATCAACACAACAGCCTATAGCCTCGACTTAACCTAGCTCTATTATTCACTCTCCAATTCCCAGCTATCACTTTTTTCCAGGTATACTAGTTGGCGAAAAATAAAAAAGAATACATCCCATGGCTTTCTACTTTTTAAATAATTTTAGAATTTTCTAGTTACAAACATAGTATATATCATAAAGTTTCTTGACCTATAAATATACTACTCTACTACCTATTTGGGTCTGTACAACCATATGGTACTGTTTTTAATTCCTTTTTTTTTTTTCAACATTCTATATGTAACCGTAAGAGATACGTACCCAAAGCAGATATATAATTCTCCGTCCAACGCGGATTAGGTTTACCTCTTTGTAGCTAGGATATACCATAGTGTGTGCTTTGGGAAATCTCATTTCCCACGAATGAGGACCTATTTCCCCCCTCCTTTTACCACCTTGAAAGGCACAGTAATTCTATCTCTCCGTTTTTTTTTTAATTTTATTTTTGTCACGAAGCAGTGTTTCGCTTATTATGGGCCCCGTGAAATTTCAATTCTGAATTGCCAAGGAAAGGTGCTCGGATAAAACTGAAAAAGCATCATGATTCCATGGAATGTAATCATTTGTTCATCATCAAGTTCTGTCTTCTGCCATGTTTTTCATCCAAAAGAGATATCATTTCAGCCCCGTTCGTAGTCCGCTACTTAATTATTAGGCGCACAAACTAACCAACTACATTAAAACGACAACCAGGACCTTAAACACGACAATATCCATTTCCGAAAAGGCAAGCTTAAAGAAAGAGTAAAATAGAGAAAAAAAGAGAGAGACTTTATAAATTACTACTAGAATGGCATTTACAACTAGCGATCCCAACATGGGAGCATTCACTGGAGCAGTTTCGAGTTGTGATATTGAAAAGCAAATGATTAAAATTGGAAAACAAGAGTGTATATAAAAGGCACAAGACAAAAAGACATGATCGAGGAACCAACCAATGAATCTCTCCCATTTTACGGTGGGGCATACCCCATTATATAACTCCCCCACCCCCTATCTCTGTGGTCATCTTCCAATGCAGAAAGGGCCACGCCGTCTACTACCAGCTTGTCCCCATTCCATTCTACAATCATGCCCCATCCCCTTTTGTTCTCTCCTCTCTCTCTCTCTCTCTCTCTCTCTCTCTCTCTAATAGGTCTCTACATTTTTCTTAGTAATAATAAAAAAAGAAAAACAATTTTCCAAAAAAAGAAAATTAAAACCTAGCGTTTTCGAAGCCGTGCAAGTCGCTGACTCTATTCAAAGACTTCTTCATCATTGCCATCTTAGCCAGCTTCTCAGCGGCTCTCCAAGCCGACGTGGGCGTAAGCGGCTCGCCATTCTCGTCCACCAGCGCCATCACCTCTCTCTCGCTCCCTCTTCTCCGCTGTTGCATCATTTGCTGCTGCTGAATCTGCATCTGCTCATGCTGTCTCCTCCAATGAAGCTCTGCCAGCTCAGCCTCCAAGCCGCGCACATACTCCTCAGCCGAAGCCGAATTAGACTGCATGAGAAGCACACGCGCCGAGGCAAGCAAATGATGAGCGCTGGTGAAGTCAGCGCTATGCTCAACGAGCCTCCTAGACTCTGCAATGGCTCTGGTGGTTATGAAGAGATTCCTGAGCCTCTGA
Source organism: Glycine max (assembly GCF_000004515.6). Lineage (NCBI taxonomy): Eukaryota > Viridiplantae > Streptophyta > Magnoliopsida > Fabales > Fabaceae > Glycine > Glycine max. The sequence goes on from NC_016091.4 coordinate 7,831,220, forward strand.
ATCCTTGTACCGGAGCAACGCACGCTCTGAGGCGGCGGCACCAGAAGCCCCTGCTCCCTACCGTATACGATCTCCTGCGTGGCAGGGTCTTTATACAGGCACCGTACCGTCATCACGTGGTGGTGGGCCCCAGTTCCAGACCACGCCGGAATTCTCAACTCCACCAAGAGCTCCCTCTCTTCCTCCGCGTACAAATCGCCGAGCCGCACCGCCCCTGAGCTCATGAGCGTGGGCCTTCCACTGCACGAGTAAATCGCGCTGATCTCAACTGAAGACTCTGATTCAAACCCTACTTGAATCCTCAAGTCTTGAACCACCACGCTCAAAAGTCCCCCCACGCACTTGGCAAATGCGTCTTCCCCCGGTTCCTGGCTGTAACCACTCTTCGCCCCAAACCCAAACGCGTGAACCGGAATCTCGATATGCGCGAACCGCGTCGATGACACGTGGCTCGATGCCTTCCTCTGATTATTATTATTATTACCCCTTTGATTTTGAACCCTCTCTTCTTGACCGTCTGATAAGAGCATGACGCTGGCCACCGGGTTTCTTTCTCTGCGATCTTCCAACACTCTGGTGGCTTTCCTCAATGCATCGCCCATGCTGGAGCCTTGACCGATCATGAGCCGGTCAACGATGCGACGAGCCACGCGCTGACCTTGACGTGTCATTCTTCTTAAAGGTAAGAGCCGTTTGGAGGTGGCTGAGAAAGCCACGATGGAAAGCCTGTCGGCGGGGCCAAGGGATGAGATAACCAAACGCATCGCGCGCTTTAGCATGTGAAGCTTCGCGCCGATCATGCTTCCGCCAACGTCCAGAACGGTGACCAGATCTATTGGCGCTCGCTGTGACGGCCCGCCGCTGCTCCGAGAAGGAGGTGGCGGCGGTGGAGCCTTCACTTTTAAGACCAACGCGTAGGTCTCGTGTGTTCGGGAAGCTGAGATGACAGCGCACTCCGGCATCAGTTTCACCTGAACGGTTCTGGAATCACCGTCACTGGTTTGCAACGAATCGGAGTAGGATTTGGACGAGGATGAGTTTTTGGGATTGACGAAGAAGCCCTGGAACTCGCCGGGGTCTTCATCCTCGTCGTCTTCGGCATTCTCGTCGGCTTCGGGAATTGGAATAATCCGGCCGCCGGAGGTGGGAGAGAGGAGTGGCTCGTCATCGTCGTAGGACCTGGTTGAATCGGAATGCTTCGATGGTTGCTCCACGTGGTTGTTGTAGGTTTTGAAAACGGGGGAGGCATTATTATTCTCTGTTGGCTTTTTGTCGTTGGCATTGGGGTAAGGACTTTCTGTGACCCTCTGGACGGCGACGACGTCGTCTTTTGCGGCGGATTCTGGCGCGAGGTTCTTGTGCGCCGCGAGTAGAGGCACGTCTTTCCACGTGGCCTTGCAAACAGGGCACACCAAGCTTCCATGCTTGCGTACATGCGCTGCGATGCACGGGAAATGAAACGCGTGACCGCATTCCGCTGTGTATATCGCCGTACCCTGTCCTGTCTTCACGCTGTTCAAGCAAATTCCACAGCTACTCTGCTCAACCATAACAAATCACAATCATTGAATACTCCATACATGGGAATCTTAAAAAGATGAAAGAAGCATGACATACCCTGAATTTGAAGCTGTTCTTGAAGAGGGAGAGCTTGAGAGGGGAGCGTGGAGAAGTTGGATTTGAGACTGATGGTGATTTCGTTGCTCTGGGGGTGTTCTTGCTTTGAACTCTGGGACTATCACTTAATGTAACTGTTTGAGAAGCAGTTTCCGCTTTTGTTGTGCAACGCAAGCGTGGGGTGGAAGGGTTGCTACCACCAGAGAGAAAACCCAATCGAGTGCAGGTTCTTGGGCTCGGGCTTGGGCTTCCGGGATGTTTATCCGATATGGTAGATGCAGGGTCGCGGGTGCAGAAGGCTCTTCTCCAACCAGTACCCATCTTTACAGTGAGAGCTACTCCACAAGACTCTTTCTATCGATCCCTTTCTATCGCTTTTTATTTATGCTTTCCTCAAAGGGAGAAGAAGATAGCGAAAAAAACAAGTTTTGTTTTGTTTTGATCAGTCTGAAGGTGGCATAGAAGACAAACGAGTTTAGCTAGAGGGGCATGGGATCAAACGAAAACAAAGCTAAGAGACAAACTAAAGCGTGATTCAGATAAAAAACGAGAAGATATTCAGGGAGCCAGGGTTAGCTCTTTTGATCTTCTCTTTCTCTCTGTCTACTCTTTCACTTATATTGAGAAACGCAAAAGATCTCTGCAATTAAACGCCTTGAGAGAGATCTGTCTCTCTCTCTCTCTCTCACTCTCTTTCTTTCTCTTTCTCTACGTATATGTGTAATTTGTACAAAAAGCGCAGGCTTTCTTCGTCTGCATATTAATATATACTTATATCATCGTTCTTTTAGAAAGATAACCGTTACGACAATTACAATCTACTACGTAATAATTAAACTAATCAGGGCTAAATCCATGATTTACATCGCCAAAACTATACACTTTTTTACCACGATAACTGCCACATGTTACTTGTCGCTTTTTCTAGGAATCTAACTAATCATTAATCATCAGCGTCATTGATTAAGAAGCATTTAATGTACTTAGAAATTACTTTATTAAATGCTTTCTACACTTTTAACATACTAGTGAGACTCACAACATTACGTTTTCTTTTTGGTATAATATTTTTTTGATGAGGTTTTTTTTTTGGGGTATAATATGAATGTAAGGATCAAGGACTAAAGAAAGAGATTCCTGAATCATGGAATTAAAATTACAGTGCATATCTAAAAATTAAAAATTAATGTATTTAATAAAAAATTATTAAATTTAAAAGATAAAAATTATCTAATACCTAACTTTTAATTTGAAATAAAAAATAATAAATACCTAGGCGTTATTGATTTCATTAGCATTGGGCTCAAATTTTTGAAACAAGTCTTGTTTCAGTCTTATAAATAAAAAATATATATATATAATCAAAAGAAAGAAACAACTATAGCTGATTCATTAATAATCAATAAAATCAATAGATATTTTTCTATCAATCTCATAGGGATTAAAACAAATTATCACAAATAAAAAAATATTCTTAAATTTTTATTCTTCAAACTCTAACCTCGTCTTATTTTTCTCCTTCAAAACTTTTCTTTTTTAACGTCCTCATTCAACATTTCCTGAATTTTTTTCTCATTTTTCAATGAATATATTGTTTTAAGAGTTAAAAATAGTACAATAATTTATAGCATAAAAAATTAGAATGTTTTTTATACAAATATGAAAAAGAAGAGAGAAAATACAAAATAGTGCATAATAAAATAAATAAAATGATAGAAAAAGAAAAATAATTATTATAAAAAAATAGATAAAAATATTAGTATATGAGTATAGATGCATTCCTACTCTTCTAAAAGACTAACTAGTCAACGCCCAGTAGGTATTCTAATAATTTATCATGTGAATATTTTATTCTGCCACTAAACCTCGATGATGATCTGTGTGAGGGGCGCAAGTTGTAACCGAAGAGATATTATAACGCCTGCTCTACGCAGCTCCCATGCACACCACCTTGTGTGACACCTCCATATATAACGACACGTGCCACGTTGATTTGATTTGATTCCCACACAGTAAAATTCACAGGCCACCGCTTCAACTCAAAAATACCCGTGTACTCCAATGTACTACTACTTCATCATCATCTTCATCCATCCATCCTTGTGCATCAAAGTGGGACCACTGAAGGAGATTCAGTCTGTAATTTTTACTACTGAGTGTGACTATGCATATACTCCTCCTTGCTGAATTATTAGTGGAGTCCGGTATGGCTATGTGTACAACCCCAAATTTACCCTGACATTAACCTCGGATTACAGTGTGGTAATTTTCATAAACAGTAGTAAAAGCTAGATGTCAGTTACTTCAACTTTGGAGTAGAGTAGAACAGACTAGTACTGTTTCATGCATGTCTCAGCAGCAGCAGCGTAGAATAGAGTACAAAAAGGTGAAAACAATTCATTGGCATAATAAAAAAGAGTGATCAGAGACATCCACATGACCCATTATCCTTTCTTGGTGTGTTAGTAAGCCAAAAAAGCCCCCCTCCCTCTCTCAAACACCCTTGCCCTTTTTCCCATTGGTATCCGCCTCCTACACCACTCTGGGCAAGTAGGCGTATCCTTTCCTTTCTATTTGCATGGCGCTTGCCATAATACGTCACTCAACACCATTGAACAGGAAAATACTCCTCTCCAGTTACTGGAATTTTCGAGTAGATGGAGACATTGTCAACACAGTAAACATATTTACCTAACATGTCATAGGGGCTAGACAATATTACCTAATATGTCACCGTGACCTATATGTACCTATTTATTTTAATAAAATCACATATATTAATTTTAAAACTTTATATTTTGTATTTTGTATCTTTGAACCAACTATCCCATATCATCATCTCTTTTCTTATATCTTTATTTATTTCTTCAAGTTCATCTTCATATATATGATAATTATTATTAATTTTAAAAAAATTGTTCTCACTGACAAAATCTTAAATCTGTCATTACTTAAATGGTAATATTTAATAATTAATTTAATAATATATTATATTTTTTACAACACTAATTTGATTTTAAATTATAAAATTTATCATCAATTTATCATTAAATTATCTATAAAACTAATTTATCATATTTTTTATAATTTAAAAATATATTATCACCGACATTTTGATAATCAAAATATGTATTTATCATTTTTTTTAATCCTTCAAAATTTGAAAGTCTTCATTTATTATTTTAATGACTTGGTATTTAATAGTACTAGCAGTCCATTGTTTATATATCATTTGAAGAATAAAAAACTAGGTAAAGTCGTTCTTGACAAATGCATAGCCACCAAATTCAACCACTAGGAGTAGATTTCTTAAAGCTAGGAAACCTAGGCAAAGAAGTCAGCCTCGTAGAGGTTGGTACCTTCCCAAAAGGACATAACAGTGAGAGAGAGATTTGACTGGAAGTGTCCTCAAAGAGTCCATAATTTCGACACGCACGTCGCACGGTTAGGGTGCGACTCTCAACGGCATTAGTGTCTGTTTGAATTTAAGTTAAAAATGTCATATAAGTAATTTTATATAAATTTAATAAATAAAAGTAAGTTAAAAGTAAAAATAAAACTAATGATACTTGTGTAAATATACATTTATCTCAAATGTATGTTTTTAAATTTGAGTGAATAGGTATTTTGATCTTTAACTTTTGATCTATTTTGTAAATTAGATTTTATTTTGTTGAAATGTGAAAAATAGTTCATATCTTTATATCCGTTATGCAAATAAGTTTTTACTGTTAAAATTCAATTTTCACTGTTAGTCATATATCTATGTGACAAGTCTTTATCCATGTAAGCAAACTCATATGGTAAGTCTTTAAACTGAGCTGCTTTATCCATCAATCTATCATCCTTTTCTTTTTATAATCACAAACCTTTATCATTTAAGCTTCCAATTTCAAACAATTCTCAAAACCAAAAGAATATCATGGGAAGTAAACCAATGCTAGTCATGGAAAATTCAAGTGAAGATTCATCAAAATCTCACGGAAACAAGTGATATAGGGCATGAAAATCGTTTAGGTCGTCCATTATGCGGTTTCACAATCTCCGCTTTGTCTTCCTCTTCACTCTTGATTCCCTCAACGCTTCTCTCATCACCATATCCAAGAGGCTCAACAAGACTCGCGATTGGATCGTTGCCATCAAAGCCCTCTTGCTCGTTCACAGGCTCTTGCTCGACGCCTACTCCGCCTTCCAAGATGAGATCGTGCACTCCACGCGCCTCAGCACCTCGAGGATTCTCAACATGTCCGACTTCAGAGACGACACACATTCCAACTCACCGGATCAGGTGGGTTTCGTTAGGGTTTACTCGTTGTATCTCGATATGAAGGTTGATTTTGGGGCTTATAGGAGAAAATTAAGCGACGGTGTTGTTGAATCCGTGGAATTTAGGGATGAGTTTGGTTCTACTGAGAGAGAGAGGAATAAGGTTACTCTTGTGAAGGAAATGGGAGTTGAGAGAGTTTTGAAGAGGTTGAACTGTTTGCTGCGGATGTTTGATCGTGCCTTGGGTTGTAGGCCCAATGGTGCTGCTAAGAACAATAACTTGGTGCTGGTTGCGCTTTGCCAGGTTGTGAGGGATAGTTTTAAGCTTTATGCAAAGGTGTGTGATGTTTTAGGGGTATTGTTGGATTGGTTTTCACCGAGATGGAGTATGAGCATTGTGTTGTTGGATCGGTGTGTGAATTCAGTCCAAAGACTTGCCACATGAGTTTGCTTACATAGACAAAGACTTGTCACATAGACATATGACTAATAGTGGAAATTGAATTTTAACGGTAGAGACTTAGTTGCATAACGGATGTAAAGATAGAGACTATTTTTTACATTTAAAAAAGATATGGACTAATTTGTAAAAGGGGTCAAAAATTAGGGACCAAAATGTCTATTCACTCTTTTAACTTTTTATTCAAACACACTTAATTATCTGAAGGTGATGATGCTTTCGTATACTAATAAGTAGTACTCGTGCAATGCATAGCGAAAAAACAAACCCACTCGTAAAACTGTGTGTATCTGATGTCAATTGTCAATTCACTCCATAAATAAAGTATATCTATAAATTTATTTAAAAAAAAATTATTATCTAACTAACTGGTTAGAAAAATTTAATACATTACTGAAAAAAATAAAATTAGATGAGCTACTTTGTCGTAATTTTTAATTGATGTCCTAAAAATTCAATTAAAAATTAAAAATCACAAAATTTATTTTTAAAAAAATTAAATAAAATTAGATGATCCTAGGAATATTGGTGTCCTAAAAATATTGGTTAAAAATTAAAAAAAAAATTTATTGTACAAATTATAAAATAGTACAAAAAGAAATCATAAACAACACAATTTTATCCATTTCAATAAAAAAATTCCCATTTTAGTTCATTAACCTTAAAACATTGGTTAGCATTTACTATTTTCAAGACTATTCATACAATAAATAATTTAAAAGTTGTTTATTTTTCAAATTCAACCAACAACTATAGACTATGTTTTATAAGACTTTTGAAGAGTTTATAAGCTCATTTGCCTAACTTATAAGTTTTTCTTATTAGAATAAGCTTGTTTGATGAGCTTATTTTAGTAGCTTATTTTCATAAATGACTTCAAAATTATTAGTTTTTTCTCTTCTCAATTTTATCATTACAATTTTATTTGAAATTTCATTTTACACTTTTATTCAATTTAAAAACTTTTTTTTATCTTTTTTGTTCGTTGTCTTAAATATCCTATATCTAATTTTACATTCTTACTTGCACACGACATAGAGGACAATCAACTCATCAATTATCATCGTTGTACCATTCATTAAGGATATAAGTTTAATTTTACCATTTTTTATAAAAAAAATTATCCTACTTTTAAGATGATAAGATATTAAAAATAAAATTAAAATATTAGAAGTATTAATTTATCTTTTTACATTATTTGACATTTATCATTTAACTTATCAGCTAATTTTATCAAACACTTTCAATCAAATTAACTAGCTTATAAGTTTTCAATTAATTTCTAATTTTTTTTTTGCTCTTAACTTATAACTTATAAGCTTTCAATTATCTTATAAGCTAATTTTATAAAACAAAGTCTATACCTTTTTTTTTATTCCTCAATAAATGCACACACTTTTATGGAGAAATAAACAATATAATAGTCACATGTTTTTTTATAATTAAGATCAAGAAAATGTTGTCTTTTGTTTCTCACATATAAGACCAAAGGTAGTACATAAAATAATTATTTATTTAGAAAACAAGGTATAATAATTTTTTTATATTTTACATATAATACATATTTTATTAATTATTTTACTATATTTTTAAATAATAAGTTAAGATTATTTACAGTATTTGAAAATTAATTTTTATTTTTATTTTTTATATTTTAAATTTAATAAATTTATTAAACAAAATATTAAATGTATTCCATAATTTAAAAGTATAAAATATTCAGTACTTTTATATACAGAGAAAATGAATTCAGAATTTATAATCTTCAAAATTTTAAATTATTCCTAGCTTATTTAAATCGATATTCTAATTCAACTATTGAAAATAAAACAATTATTGAAATGAAAAGAAAAAATTAATTAGAAAGTAACACTAATAATACTTAAAATATTGTATCTGAAATTAGTTTTTATTTATTTTTATTAATTTTCATCCATTAATAAATATTCATGAAGTAATCAATTCCTTTCTTTCGAGATAATAACATGCTATGAAAAGGAAAACAATAAATATCAAAATTTAGACATGACCCCTTATTTTATAGGGAAGTGTGAGTGAATTTAAATATTTTTTTCATTGTGGGAATCAAATATAGCGTTTGGAGATAATAATCCTTAACGGTGAATTTGAATATAAATAGTTAATGAAAATCCCATAAACTTTCACCGCACTACTAATCCAGTGAAAAGAAATATAAAAAAAGAAAGATATACAAGTGTTTTGTAGCTCTCACCCTAAGTTTAGTTACATTTTTATTCGTTTAAAAGTGGAATGGTAATTACTCTGCTATGTCGTTCTCTTAAATTAAATAGTATTTTTTAGAACACTAGTTAGTAGTTACCATAATTTGTTAAAATTAAATGTAAATAACTTTGAAATTAAGTCTAAAAAAGTATTTATTGATTTTACTATTTCTTTAACTTAAAAATCATTTGTTAGTGTGTTCATAGATAGTGGAATTTAAAATAGAAAAAGAGAAAGTGAGCTCCTATTATTTTTAATAAGCAAATAAGCTATTCATGTATTAAAAATACTTGTTATCCAGTGAAAAGAAAACAAATGTTAACGAATGCTCAAAACATTTAGAAAATAATTGAAAAAATTAAATTATAAAATATCAGGCAAAAACAAATGTTTAATGTATTTCATATTTACAAGTACTACTATTTATTATTTTTAAGTGATTAAAAATATTTCAAATAAAATTTAAATACTTTTTATTCAATACTTTATCGAATATTTGCTATTAAGAAAATTGTTTAAGTTAGGTAGCTTGTATAATTTTTTTTTTTAAGGTACACTTTTGCATTTGTAGTTTCCCCTTTTTCAATTTAAATCTTTGTGATTTCATTTATAACATAGGTCATTATAATTTTACGGTATTAAAGTGTTAGTCCCTTTTAGATGAATTCCTTAACGAATTAATGCTGATAAAAGAAAAACCTTAACGAATTAAAAGTAGTATTCCCTAGATTATTATCTATAAGAATCAAGTTCGAAATTAAGATTTTTATATTTATTATTTTTAAAATATAAATATTTCTATTTTAAAAAATAGAAAAATGTATTGACAAATAATTAGAATAGAGAAATATTAATTATAAAGATACTTATGAAAAAATTATTAATTTAAGACAGATTTATTATTAATACCTATATTAACTATTTTTTTTTTAATATTGATGAATTAAGTAATTTGATCATATATATAGAAACAGAGAAAATAATTTTTTTACCAATGAAAAGTGTAAAAGAAACTAGGATTTAAATAATAAAAAGATGTAGGGACGGTACTTTTTTTGGGTGAACATAGAGACGGTACTTAACAGTAAGAATAAATTAATAAATAATATATTTCTTTTCTGTGAAAATTAAAGACAACTCCATCGGAAGTTGACAAACTAATAAATGACATATAGAGATTAAATTGAAAATGTCACGATGATCTTTATGTTATAATTTTTAGGACATTTAAACAACATTTTTTTCATAAAAAGAAAGATCGTTTTTAAGAATTATAAAGGATAAAGATTACCTTTAAAAAAAAGTAATCAACAATGGATAAAGAATGATAATTTCTCTTTCTGTTTTCCTGGCCTTAATTTTTAAGGATGGCTACGAGTCAGCCTATAAAGTTTGGTAGGTTTAGGTCAGATTTAAACCATATTTTGCTCGTTGCCCATGTCTGGGGAGACAACACTCAACCCGTCTGTAAAAACCTAGCTTCATTTATTATTTTCCCTTTTTTTAAATTATTTTGCTGGCTGGGGTTTTGATAATCAAACGGATCCGAAAATTAAAGACATATTTTATTTTCTTCTCATTTTTTTTTAAATTTTTTTTAGGTCAGTTAAGTTTTTTAGGATATTTTGAGTTTAGTCTCTGAATTTTTCTGAGTATTTTTTTATTTTTTTTAGTTTGGGCTCGACATTTCATTTTTAGTACATTTGGGTGAGCGCTAACAAAATTATTTTTGGACGAAACTGAATTTGTAAAATTAAATTTCTAAATGTTTTTATTTTAAATTAATTTAGTAAATTTCAGTATAATTTTTTCTGTACAGTGCAAAAGCTAACTAAATTAAATGGATTTAATTCAAAATAAATTTGGAGACAGAGTCCATTATTTAACGTGAAAAAAAAAAACGTGAACATGTAACTAAAATCGTGTTAGTTGGTATTTCAACATAATTTTGAATAATCTAATGTGAAATTAAATAGAAACTTAGTCCTTAATGTTAAATTTAAATTATTAATAAAGTGTGCGCGCGGGTATATATATATATATATATATATATATATATATATATATATATATATATATATATATATATATATATATGTATTTCATTTTTTTTAATAGATTTTTTATTATTTGAAGGTTTATAATAGTCACTAATGCACGTTGTCACAAATGATTTATGATTTAGAAGGAAGTTTTCACTTTTCAAACGTGTATCTAGTAATTCATTAAACAGGTCTTTGTTGGCATTCTCAACATGTGATTGATTTCTTGCTCGGTGGAACTATGAGTGTTTTCCCGTTCTACAAATTTGAATCGAAAAAGGTGTATAAATAAACTTTTTATAATAATAAATCGATGGTTATATTTCTTTTGAATTCATATATAATTAAAAAATAATAATTTTATATGTTCGACTTAAATATAAGTAAATATACTTAAATAAATAAATCTAACTGATCGTGTCATTTATTATTTCAAAAACACACTTTATTTAACTCTAATTTTATTTTCAATGTCTCATTTTTATTCATGATATCAAGTTGTAATAAAAGATATTTTATTAATAATTTTATTTTTCTACTTGACATTAAAAATTAAATTATGTCAACTAACTTTCTTAATTAATTTAAATTAGTTATCTACTATATATTATTTGTTATTTTATAATATATATATATATATATATATATATATATATATATATATATATATATATATAAAAGAATGTTTTGTTCTCAAGAATTATATCACGTCACAACTCTATATTCATTTCCTCCCAAAAATATTAAATGATATTATTTTATTTTTAATTCAAAAAATATAATTAACAATTAAATGCAAACAATTAAAATTAATATAATATATTCATGTTAATAGATTAATTAATCAATATATTAATGTTAATAAAATAATATATAAAAGAAAGTTTTGATTTATGAATGATGACACTTGGTAACTTCATATTCATTCACTCTAAAAAATATTAAATGAGATTATTTTATATTTAATTCAAATAAATATAATCAATTAACATTAATATAATATATTCATGTTAAGAAATAAATTAATCAATATATTGATGTTAATAAATTAATTACTAATAAGTTAATTATCAATAAGATATTAATACATAAAATAACTTTATCAATTTGTATTTTAAGGATTGATATATATAAAAATATACATTATGTATAAAAATTTTATGCACGTCATGAATTATATAAATTATATAAATATACAAAGAGAATAATTGTTAGGATATTACAATATTAGAAGAATTGATAACCACGTTATATGAAAAAATATATTAATGTTTTATTGATAATCAATTGATGCATGTATTTAATTTCAATATTTTTTATGCCTTTTGTACAATCAAATTTATTATAATAAAATGCATTAAGTATCACTTTCATGATATAAACTTAATTTTAACAAATATAATTTTTTTATCATTATATTTATTCTATATGTGATTTCTCTCTTCTATTTTTTAGTTTTATTTGCATCCAACAATAATTATCTATAAAAAAATTGATAGGAATATATAATCATTATTTATTCTAATTATGTATTTGAAATTATGAATCGATATAACCTTCAAAAATTCTTATTATAATAAATTAAAATTTCAATAGATTAATATAATTATCAATTTAATATATAATATTTGTTAATATTTTACATTTATTTTCAACATTTAATTAAAAATATTATGAAAAAAATATATAGTAAATTGTTTTACATTTACTTAAAAATAATATGCACAACTAGAAATGATAAAGAAATGTATATATACATTTTCTAATGAAATTTACATTAGACACTAAATGACTATCTTTAATGGATATTCTCTCAAGTAATAAGTATAATCATACATATATTTTCACTACCCATTTGTTAATGAACACACATGAGTGAATATCATGATCACTACCCATTTGTTGATGGACACACGAATGAATATCATGGTACTCATACCGTGGATATGTGTTACTCATTAATATTTAAATATTTTTATTTTTTCACCAACTTAAATATGTAAATATTTTTTATAAATATTTTTTATTTATACATATGTTTTGGAGTATAATTTTATTTGAACTTATATTTTAGTGTATTTTTATTTGATTTTATATTTAGAGTAATTTTTAGATAATTTTATTTGAAATTCACAAAATTTATTTAAAATTACTGGTGGACAGCTTAATTGTATGGATGGTAGAATATTTGAATAACTTAACAATTAAAATTATTTTTTCAAGAAAATATTAAAATAAATAAAAGTTACAAAAAAATGTTAGTTAAAATATTTTTAAACTCATTTATTTTTTTAAAAATATCCTTGCATACCCACGGATATTAAAAATCCACATATATTCATTTAAATGATATTGTATAGGAGCAAACACATAATAAATATTTATTTGAGAACACGAGTAAAAGATAACTACTAGTTACATCCATCCCATTCATTATCATCCATATGCTCAATCTTATATGTATTCTTTTTAAGGAAAAAACTTAAAAACACTTATAATTTAAAACTATTTTAATATATGTATATATATGAATATTCATAATTATCTTATATATTATATATATGTATATACTAACATATATAAAATTTAAAAAATAATTGATAAATATATTATAAAAATATAATAATATGAAAATTATAAACTATAAATTATAAATTTAGCACCCTATTACACGAGATGAATATTATGTTAATTTTTGTTTATATATGAGTTGATGAAGGAATATTGTTTAGTTATGTTTATAGCGGTATTCAATGTGAAACGGGAAATCTCTCCTATAGTTCCACACTAGAGTATATGAACTGAAAGAACGCATAACTACCTCGGTACTCACAATCGTGTAGTGATACTGATGAGCATGCATTGATTACGTTGACCATATCATGCGTAAGTGCCCATCACGGGATCTTTAATGCCACGCTACTTTTGTAGGTTATAGTCGCTCTGCTACTGCTACTACGATTCTTTCTGTATAAGCAAGCAAATGTTCCAAATGAAAAGCTTACACATTGTGAGCAAAGCATATTTTATAGACTTTAATTATCTCCTCGGATCAGCACAGATGATTAATTGCTAAAAATAAATTGCAAGTATCGGTGACAGATTCAGGAATTGTGATATAATACTCACATATTTCCTCTTATCTCAAATTAATTAATCATATTTAATTATATTAATTTTAATTAATTTATCATTTATTAGATGTTTGCAAGGTTATCAAATTTGAGAGTTTACGTAGACTCGTGAAAGTTTCATAGACTCGACTCGTAGATTTGTAAGAGTTTACTTTGTATAAAAATAACAACAAAATATCTATAAATAACATACTAATTAAACATTTCAACAATATAATAAAACAAAACAGTAAATCATAAAGTTCAGAATATTTAAATAAGTAAGTCTAGTAATAATATATCACTAGTAGACAATAACTTATAGAAGTTATAGTAGCGGTAGATCATTCTCATCGAGGATTTGATGTTATTAGAGAACAAGAGTTTAATATTATTAAAGGTGAAAATTTTGTATTTAAGAATAACGCGCTAAATGAAGATATGTTGAATGCTAAACACACAGAAAACAATAAAAAATAACTTACATTTTGATCTAATTTTTTTAACATGCTAACTCGTTAACTCGGTGATAAACTCGAGAGTTTACCGAGTTTATTAAGAGTTTATAGAGTTTACCTGGAGTCTACTATAAAAGTGTTTATTCAAGAGTCAACTCGCATAGGACAAGTGAACTTGTAAACTCGTAAGAGTTAACGAGTTAACTTGAGAGTTTGATAACCCTGAAACTTAGTATTAGTAATAAAAAGAAGTCAATGAAACTAAGACCTTAATTAAATGTAGAATATTTTAAAGATAATAGCATTAATTGAGATAAAATTAATTGAATTTTTTTTATATTTAAAATTAAGAAAAATATTTTTTTTCTTTGAGATGAAAGAAAATTCACATGTATAAATTAGTGGGGACATCATTTATATTATAATTATTTTTAACTATATTTTAGGTTATGAAGGCAATTTATAAGTATGCACATATTTTATATTTGAGAAAAATTTTAAAAAAATTAATATGAGGATTAAAAAAACTTAAATCCTATCGCATTTCCAAATTCGAACTTGATCTTATCCTTAATCAAAGTGAGTTTTCTCCCAAAAGAAAAGATAATTTGATGGATTTCTAACCTCTACAATTTTTCAAATGGACAAGTCCATAAAAGTTAAAGTATTTAATGGCATGGTATTAAAAGTATTTTTAAAATTTGGGATTATCAAATTTAATCATGACACGAAATTTGATTAATTAATTTTCTTACATAAAAATTAGAGAAAAATTAAGAAATGACGAATCTTATTGTCTTAACCAAAGTTCTAACATATTTTTGCTTCCTGAAAATTTATACGTCGACTTTATAAAATCTAAATATTTTATAATTTAAATGATTTTTATCTAATGTATTCTATTAATCTTCATTTAAATATTCAATCGTTAAATATGAAAAATTATTAATAAAAAATGAAATTTTATAATTCATATGCCTACATAAGCTACATTGATAAGTATTATTTTCAAAATTAGACTAATAAGTAAAATCATCTGAAGAAGAATATCACCCTAGTTTACACAAAATGTAAATTAAACATTTTTTTTTATCAGCAATAACAAATAATATTAAATTGCACAAGTGCTAAAAATACAAGAGATGGGCACCTAAAAGAGATCCCTCAGGCACCACCAGTTTTACAAAAGTATTACTGCAATCTCCCCACCCACAAAAAATTGACAACAGGAAACACATCTTTGTCTATATCCTCACCAATACGTGAATGCATAAAGAGAGATGCGACCCTTCATCCCAACAGTCAGAACCACCATAAATCAAACAAACTAAACCACACTACTTATCGTACACAAATTTTACAAATAAGAAAGACATATAGCTGGATTTGTTTGCCACATTTGAAATGTCACCGAGAAATCCTTTTTATACCCTTTGAGCCATGACCAAGTGGAGGACATGCAATTATGCCATAGACGATCTTGATCAAAGTGTATTCTGTCAAATATAATCCTATTAGTTCCAAATGCTCCACACAATTGCACACCATCCCACTTGTCTCCATAAATTTGCATTATTACCTTGTAGACCATGTGAGTTTTGCAAGAAGTGTTCTTTAGCATGGTGTGGTAATGCGGATGATAAATCGAAAAGGTTATCCCATCTTCTCCAAACTTCATTAGTCATATCACAAGAAAAGAACAAATGACTTATGATGGTTGGCACGTCTTTGTATTCAAGACCAAGGGAGTCTCCGTTAAGCAAAGAAAGCGAGAGAGAGAATTATGAATATATTTACCTACTTTATTCAATACAAAGGAATTATTTATAGCCAATCATTGGTTGTGCCTAGAATCTTCCGACACGTGACTCATACTATATGACAAATACTGTTAACACTAACAAACATGCAGGCATAATCATTACGTGCATGAACCCAATATCCATTAGCGCACTAATTACTAACGGAATCACACGATCATGCTCGCTTAGTGGCTCTCGTAATCTTTCCAGAAGCTTGGCCAATGGGTGCTCCTTCGTGGTCGCGTTGATGATTTGCATCAATACCCGCGTCTGGCAAAGACACCTTGTCCTCAAGGTGGAAATTTGCGCGCAGTGTTTCCTAGGCTTCCCATGTCGTTTCTTCTTGGGGTAGCTCGTGCCATTGGACCAAAACCAACAGGAAGGGGGGAACCTGTGTGTCATCCCACTTTGTATCCAATATGCACAATGGCTCAATCAGTGGATGATGGTCTTTGGCGCATGGAGGTAGAGGGTCTGTGACCTATGTAATGGGACCGTGATGTGGCTTGAGAATTGAGCAATGGAGAACGTTGTGGATTTTGGATGAGGACGGGAGGGCCAAACGGTAAGCCACAACGCCAATGGTTTTTATGACCTGGAAGGGACCATAATAACGTTTGAAAAGTTTGTGGAATGTGGTCCGTGAGAGTGAGGTTTGGCGGTATGGTCAAAGTTTTACATAGACCTAGTCACCAACTTGGTACGTGACATCGCGACACCTGTTATCAGCTTGTGTCTTCATGGTTTGCTGAGCTTTTTGGAGGCGTGTTGTCAGCAAGGCCCAAAGTTCCTGACCCGTAGTAAGCATGTGGTCAACAGCCTCAACCGGGGAAGACCCTAGAATGTAAGTGGTGAATGAGGGTGGTGGCTTCCCATAAGTGGCTTCGAAGGGAGTCATTCCGGTGGCCGAATGTACAAATGTGTTATAGCACCATCCAACGAGGGAGAGATACGAAAACAACTAAGATGGGGTGTGATGAACAAAGCAACAGAGATACTATTCCAATGTGCGATTGAGAACTTTAGTCTGCCCATCGGTTTCGGGGTGATAGGAAGTACTCATGCGCAGTTGTGTGCTCGCAATGGTGAAAAGTTCACGCCAAAAACGTCCGATGAAGATAGGGTCGCGGTCCAAAACCAAACTTCGGGGAAAACCATGAAGCTTTCACACGATGTTGAGGAAGAGTGTTGTGACCTTGTGTGCTGAGTAGGTTGGCTTGAGTGCGCCAAAATGAGCCCTTTTGGTGAAACGATCCACCACGACAAGTATGGTAGTGTAGCCTTGTGAGGGAGGGAGACCTGTGATATAATCAAGAGATAGGTCCTCCCATGGTGAAGTCAGTATTGGCAAAGGTTGGAGCAGACCCGCGGGACATTTGGGTTCATATTTGATAAGCTGGCAGGTAGGGCATTGGCGAACAAAGTCACGAACGTCGTGGTGCATGTTGGACCAGTGGAAGTTGGCCTGAAGGTGATGAAGGGTCTTGGAAAACCCCATATGGCCACCAATGGGAGTCGTATGGAACTTCGTAATGAAGGATGTACGAAAAGAGTGGTCCTGGTCAAGCTATATCCTGTGCTAGAAATAAAGGAGCACGTCATGGAACCTGTAATCAAGTTGCGGGTTGGTGGCAGAGGTCACCTGCCGAATGTGGTCTTGCAAGGAGGTGTTGGCTCGAATGTAATCGTGAATAGCCTCGAGAAACATGGGGTAGGGCATGGAAAGAATGAGGCACTGGCCATGCGTGTAATGAGGTAGGCGCGATAGAGCATCAACTACAACATTGGTCTTGTCGGCTTTGTATTGAATCAAATAATCATAACCAAGAAGCTTGGACAAATAGACCTGCTGCTCCAGCGTTTGAATGACCTGGTTCATGAGCTCGCGTAGGCTCTTATGATTGATGAGGATGATGAATGGGTGCCCTAATAGATATTGGCGCCAGTTACAGACGACGGTGGTGGTGGCATGCAGTTCTCGGACATACGTGGAAGCACGTTGCAGCTGAGGGTAGAAGATCTTGTTGAAAAATGCCAATGGATGGCCATGTTGCATGAGGACAATGCCCATAGCAATGCCGAAAGCGTCAGTTTCGAGTGTGAATGGCACCGAGAAATCAGGTAGAGCCAGGACTGGGGCCTGAGTCATGGCCTGCTTGAGGTTATCAAAAGCAGATTGGGCACCCTCGCTCCAATGAAAGTTATCCTTCTGTAATAGGGTAGTCAAAGCAGAGGCGATTGAAGCGTTACCCCGATAGAACCTTGTAAGACCCAAAAAATCCGCATAGAGAATGAGTGTTGGTTGGTGTAGGTCAATGAATCATAGCCTGGATTTTGGATGGGTCAGGGGCGATGCCGGCACTAGAAACAATATGCCCCAAGTATTCGAGTTGTTGTTGGGCAAATAAGCACTTCGACTCCTTGAGGAATAAATGACCCTGAGTTAGACATTCAAACACCTGAGTGAGATAATGGATGTGATCCTTGAGGGAGGGGCTGTAGACGAGGATATCGTCAAAGAAGACAGTGATGAAGTGGCGGAGGAAAGGCTTCAGTAGCTCGTTCATGGTGGCCTGGAACATCGAGGGGGTGTTGCACAAGCCGAATGGAATTACCTTGTACTCGTAGTGCTCGAGGTATGTGCGAAAGGCTGTCTTGGCCGTGTCTTGTTCCGCCATCAAAATCTGGTGGAAGCCTTGCCGGAGATCCAGCTTGGAAAACCATGAGGCAGCGCCTAGCTCGTCGAGGAGTTCATCGATCGTAGGCATGGGAAAGTAATCCTTTACGGTCAAAGAATTGAGAGTGCGATAGTCAACACAAAATCTCCAGCTACTATCCTTCTTCTTCACCAACAATACTGGTGATGAAAAGGGACTGCAACTGAGCTGGATAAGGCCGACAGACATGAGTTCGTTCACCTGGCATTTGATTTCTATTTTTTGGAAATATGTGTATCGGTATGGATGAATGCTCACGGGTTCGGAGTGCGGGAGAAGGTGGATTTTGTTAGACAAGTGGCCTCAGATATCTTAAGAAGGGGGGGTTGAATTAAGATATTCCAAACTACTTCCCCAATTAAAAATCTATTTCACTTTTTATTCAAGTTATGAATTCCCTTAATGACAATCTTCTTAAATACTGATTCAAATAAAACAATTTGAATATGAATATAAAGCAATAATAAATAAAGGAGATTAAGGGAAGAGAAAGTGCAAACTCAGATTTATACTGGTTCGGCCACACCCTTGTGCCTACGTCCAGTCCCCAAGCAACCCGCTTGAGAGTTCCACTATCTTGTAAATTCCTTTTACAAGTTCTAAACACACAAGGACAATCCTTCCTTTGTGTTTAGAATTCCTTTACAACAAGAGACTCACGGTCTCTTAATCCCTTAGAGAATGAGGAGAAGAAGAAGAATAAATCTCTCTAGAAAGAGATGGATTTTACAGATTGAGCACTCAAATAATTCCTTAATGAATTGCAATTGAATTAGCCAAGGAATTCTTAAGAGGATAAAATGATTTTGCTCTTTGAGAGGATAAACACTTGTTGTTCTGAAAAACTCTCTGCAAATTCGTGTTTAAGTCACATATATATATATAGACCATTGGTGGTCATGAATAAAGCCTTTGAAAAGTTGTGACTCTTAGAATTATTTTTCTGAAAATCCTGTCTGGTAATCGATTACAGTAATTGTGTAATCGATTACAGCTTTTAAAATTTGAATTAAAACGTTTATTAACTGCTGGTAATCGATTACCAAAATTGTGTAATCGATTACACAGTCTAAAATTTTGAATTCAAATTTTAGTAGTTGTTATAAAACATATTTGGCCACTGGTAATCGATTACATCCTCTGGTAATCGATTATCAGAGAGTAAATCCTTTGAAAAACACTTTTTAATTTAAATTACTTGGCCAAACCTTTTGCTAATTCAATTAGGAATTCCCTTCCTAATATACTAGTGATCATCTTGATGCTATGACTTGTAATCTTGAAGTATTGTCTTGAATTTAATCTTGAAAAGCCCATTTGCACCAATTGCATCATATCATCATGATCATCATCAAAACATCAAAGGCAATTGTATCTACAGATTTGGTGGGATATCGGTCGTGGGGGTGGTAAGGCAGTGAGTGTCTGGAAGAGGTGAGAGTATTTAAGGAGGAGGTGGCGGATAGCGGGCAAGTGGTTGGCTAAGGGAGGGCCAGGTTTGGGCGGTGGTGGAGGGGAAAGTGAATATGGAAGAAGGCAGAAGCAAAGTGGGTTTGGATAAGGCGACGAAGTTGTAGGGAGAAGGCATCTGTTGATGTGGTTGGAGCATAAGCTCGGAGTGTAATCGAATGACTAGCATGGTGGAACTGCATGGTCAAGGTATCATAATTAGTGACTACAGGACCAAGTTGCTTGAGCCACTAGATACCTAAAACAATGTTGGTGCCACTAATGGGTAGTATATGGAGGTCAATGGTGAACGAAAACCCTTGCAAAAGGAGAGGAGTGACGTGAATCTTACGGGGCAGAATGTTTGACACAGGATTGTTGACGGAGAGGGACGCCACTTCCAGAGATGGAAGATAAGTCACGGTGATGCCACAAGGAATCAACCTTGATAAGTCAGAATTTGGTTCAACAGGAACCCTGAGAGAAGCTTTCTCACGTATTTGAAATGAATGTCCAAAAGTCCTCTTATTGAAAACAAAAACCAATTTCACGTATCCTGAAATTGGCCAAATACAGGCTAAAGGCCCAAGTGGAAAAGGACGAAGGCCCAAGTGGAAAAGGACAAAGCCCCCGAGTGGAGAAGTATGAAGGCCCAGAGACAAAGACACTATCAAGACTATTAATTGTTGCTGAAAGCCCAGATTAATTTGAAGGCCCATAATAAATATGTTATATTTATTTATTTATAATTTTTTTTGGGCCAAACTGTTTTGAAGGCCCATGTCTATTTTTATCTTTTTGTTCAGATATACTATAAGTATTGGTTTTTGTTTTCAATAAGAAAACTTTTGGCATTTGATAAAATTTGGTGAGAGCTTCTCTCTGGGTTCCTTGTTGAACCAATCTTAGACTTATCAAGGTAATCCTTGTGGCGTCTACCCTGACTTATCTTCCTTCATCGGAAGTGGCGTCTACCCTAACTTATCTTCCCTCTCCAGAAGTGGCGTCATCCAAAAAAACTCTGTAACCTGTATCAAGCGATCCGCTCTTAGTCAGGATCACATCAGAAGGTGAAGCTGGAGTTGGAGTAGCTGGTCTTGGATGGAGTCGAGACAGAGGGTGAGGTCGTGGTGTGTGTCAGTGAGGGTCGTCTGGTTCTGAGTGAGGCGAATGATGGCCTCCTCCAGGCGGTCCGTGGTTTTGGAGCGAGTATTGTGTTCTGCCATGGCGTCGCCGGCAGGTCAGACCAATTGATGGGTGGCGCGTCCTTGTATTCGAGACCAAGGGAGTCTCCGTTAAGCAAAGAAAGCGTGAGAGAGAGAATTATGAATATATTTGCCTACTTTATTCAATACAAAGGAATTATTTATAGCCAATCATTGGTTGTGCCTAGAATTTTTCGACACGTGACTCGTACTACATGACAAATACTGTTAACGCTAACAAACATGCAGGCGTAATCATTACATGCATGAACGCAATATCCACTAGCGCACTAATTACTAACGAAATCACGATCATGCTCGCTTAGTGGCTCTCGTAATCTTTCCAGAAGCTTGGCTTGTGGGTGCTCCTTCGTGGACGCGACTAATGATCTGCATCAACTTGCATCTTCCAAAGAATGATGACATAAAACACATGATAGATCTTTATTCTCCAAATGAACATTTCTCTTGTGGAGGTTATTCTCAGTTGGTAATCTATCAAGGAATAACCTTCAAAGAAGGAAAGCCACTTTCAGAGGTACTTTTAGTTGCCATAGGCACTTAAAAATGTCCTCCTCTAGCGAACCAAAACTTAGCTTGTAGATTGCTAATTAGGTGCATTTGACCGTGAAGATACTTGAAGCATCCTCCAACCAAACCCACCTATCCTCCTCATGGTGCCTCATATTCGTGCCTTCCAAACCAATGTTGAACTCCTCCACCAAAGTTGTCTCCCACTCAAACCATGGTCTTCTCCATCTAAACTTCCAAACCCACCTCCCAAGCTCCCACTTCCCCATATCTCAAACTAAAGCCTCCTTTTGCTCTAAGTTCAAAAATTACCTAGGAAAGGCATTTATAAGGCTTCCTTCTCCCACCGAAGCATCCCTCCAAAACCTAATTTTCATTCAATGTCCTACTTTTCACTTGGCCATATCGTCAAACCGCCCCTCATTCTCCCTTCCACACACCCTTTTCAAATCTCTCCACCAAAATGATTCAAAGTGTCTCACCTCACCCGACCCTAGACCACACCAACTTCCATATTTTGAATCTAGAACCTTTACCCAAAGTGCATCTTTATTATGGAATAAATTTCATTTCCATTTTACAAGCAAGGCCACATTGAACAAGGAAATGTCCTTAATCCCTAATCCTTCATGTTCTTTGGGTGAATAAATTTTTCCCTAACTAACCCAAGAATTTTTCTCCCTCCCATCCTCACACCTCCACAAGAATCTCTTTTGTAGCCTAATCAATATTTTAGCCACAACTTCCGGTATTTTAAAAAAGGACAAATAAAAGAGAGGTAGGGAAGAGAGTACTGAGTTAATCAAGCATAATCTTTCGACAAATAAGAGGTGTTTGTGTTTCCAGGTAGCTAATCTCTTCTTGAATTTCAAAATTATAGGCTCCCAAGTCTCCAAGCACCTCACATTAGCTTCAATTAGAATACCCAAGTATACAAATGGGCATGTCATGGTTCTACAATTCAAGAACCTTGCAAACCTCCAAATATACTTTTGTGGAAGTTAACTTTTATCCCGGATACAAGTTCAAAACACCTTAAGATGCTCTTCACCATGACCACATTTTGGATATTCATATCCCTCGTGAATATGGTATCATTAACATATGGCAATAAAGTATTTTCCATTGCTTTCTTTCTCACTTTTATATCAGAGAAAAAGCCTTTAGATGAAGCCTCCCTCATAAGCCCACACTTAGCCCTTCTGCCACAATGAAGAAAAGAAAAGGTGCAAGATGGTCACCTTGTCTTAACCCTCTTTGTGGGATAAATTCATTAGATGGGTTTCCATTGACAAGAATGGATACCAAGTTTGATGCTAAACACCCATGAATCCATTTGAGCCATATATCATGAAATCCCAACCTCTCCATCATATACAAGAGGAAACTCCAACAAACCGAGTCATAAGCTTTTTCATAGTCCACCTTGAAAAACATGCATTTTTACTTCTTTCTTCTAACTTCATCCACCACCTCATTTGCTATCATGATACTTTGTAAGAGACTCCTCCCATGAAGCACTTTTTGTAGTCTCTTTGCCAAGATCTTAGCCACCACCTTATACATACACCCTACCAATGAAATTGGTTTATAATCATCCCACCCTTGTGGCTTAAGATTTTTAGGATAAGAGTAATAAAAGATGCATTAGCACCTTTAGGGAAATTACCGAACTCATGAAAGTCATTTAGAAAGTTGATCACATCCCTTTTCATAACTCTCCAAAATTCTTTGATCAATTTAAAGTTATATCTATTCGGCCCTAAGCTCTTGGAACTACCACAATCCCATATGGCTTTCTTTATCTCCTCCTCCCCAAATCTTCCAATCAACATAACATTATCCTCAAGGGTAACTTAGTCAAATGCCACCTCATCAAGTCTTGGCCTCAAACATACTTTATTACTACAAGTGAAAAAAAATGATTTATCTGGACAATATCAAAAATTGTGAAATGCTACTATATTGTAACAAATTAAAAGAATATGGTTTAACTTTAGCCGAGCTTGTTGTCTTATGACGAAAATCTCTCGCTCGTTCTCAATAATTTGTTGAATCCAATTAGATATTGAGTTTTATTGTCCATATTTGCTTCTTTTAGGGTGTTTAAAACTAAACCAAATTATTTGTAAACCGTCAAACTAAAAAATCAAAAATTGCTTAAACCAAAAATGCAAAAACAAAAAATTTTGTTCAGATTATGCATCTTTGTTATAAAAAATCAAACCAAACTACGTATTATAATTATATTGATTTTTAATATATAATTAATAATAAGTATTAAATAACTTATTATTTGTCCTTTGCTTATAGTGTATATTTGACTTTTATGTTAAAAAAAGATGCACTAATTGTTAAAAATAGTTTGAAATATCAAGTGATAAATAAATTACTATTATGTTACAAAAAGACTTAATAATATTTATATTAATGTAAAATAAAAGTGAAAATAATAATTTTTAATTAAAATATATCAAACAAAATTTAATAAAAATAAAATTCACTTATAAAATAACATAGCATACATATATAATAATTATTGAGTTTAATTGATAGATTTAAATTATAATAATAGATTAAAAAAATAAACATTGATATTTTATTACAATATACCAGTATACCAATCATTACAATATACTAGTCATTACAAATTTTTTCAAATTATAATAATTAATGACAATCTACTATAAATAAAAGATAACTATATCTCATATTTCACTTTTTCAAATCTTGACTATTTTATTAATGGTGACGAACAAAAGTTAACATTCGATTATATCTTGTATTTTTTACACTTTCGATGATTAAATTTTATATTTTCATCTTTCATAAACACATTTGTTAGCAAAGTAAAAATGTGAAAAGTCAATCAAATACTATATGATAAATATGTCCATATATTGACAATTAGAGATAACCACGTTGAAAATCATTTCAGTGACAAATTCGTTTTTCTCTGTGTCACGTAAACTATTTTATTAACGCGTGATGGACAAAAATTAACAGTCGAATATATTTATCGCACTTTTTATACTTTTAAGAATTAAATTTTTGAAAGAAAATAAATAAATAAAGTGTTAGTTAGTCCTTGAACTCTCAACCATTACGTACATGTAGAATTTAAATTTGAAAAACAAAATCATATATCCCATTTTTTCCATAACACACTATATATGCTAATTTTGAAACACTCTGCTCTCAAGCATTCTATAAATATATAAATGCGATTATCAATTATTTCAGATCATGTTAGGGGAAATAATTAATATTGTTTATACATCTTCAGAATACTTTATCTTTGATAATTATTTGAACTATAGATGTTAAGACAAATGCATCTGCTTTTGTCTATAGCCACGTACCAAATGAAAACATTATAGTCTCGAATGGGGTTCTTTCAGGTATATAAGTATATAATAATCCTCAATAATTAATTAATGGAATATTTTAGTTCTGTGGTACATGTTAACCAAATTAAAGATAATAACTAATACTAAATGATAGAGTAACATGACCAAACACCATCTACCTTTTTGACTAACAGCAAGCTGTTTAAAAAATATGGATATCATAGGATCTAAAACATCTTATGTAGTTTAATAATCAGTTTTCTTTTTCAACCTAAATCAGAAATAAGAGATGCGCAACTGTAATTAAAGGGAGCATAATTCGTGCCAATGATTGGCATGTGACACGATAGTCAAGATTGGCAGGTTAATCACCAAATAAAAAACACAAAAATGCTAATCCTAATTAAAATATCAATATCTTTAACATTAGTCTTTTAAAACTAATTTTAAGCATTGAAAAGTATTAAACTTTTATTAAAAAGTATTTATTATAATGAATATCTAAATGTGTAATATTTTTAAAATAAATTTACTGTTTTTACGTTATTAAATTAATACAAACAATTGAGGTTAATTGTTTTTTAAAAAAAAAAATTCGTAGTTGCATTATGAAAATTGGACCCACTTACAGGTGTTTATCAGAGAAAGCAAGCTGCGTTAGTAGCCCCTACTTCGAGAATACATATAATTAATGAGATTGTTAAAGGTTTGTGGGACTTTTAAAGAACTGGATTTGGAGTTCTTGATGCACATGACGCAAATTTGACAAACTCATATGGAAAAGATGCCATCCATCTTGCAAACTCTAACTTTCTCACATTTTTTCCCCATGTTGGTTATTAAATAATCTACCTGCAAATTGCAGATTAAAATTATATAATATAAAGCTATATGCTTTTAGCTCACTCCATCAGTAAATAAGTGTGATATTCAGTGGTGAATCCAGGACCCGATCAGGGGACAAATTATTTTAAAAAAAATGAATATTTTGTGTTTATATATATATAAACTAAGGTAAAAAAATGTTTTGTGTTTCTAAAATTTGATCTTAATCTTTCTATAAAATTATTCATTTTTGGTTTCTCAATTTTAAAATACAATACTTTTGATTCTTAAAGTGTCATTTAATCACTTTTCGTCCCTAGATAAAAGAATACGTAAAATTATAAATCATTTTGAAAAGTAAAAGTGATGTATGTCCAACTTAAGAGAGGAAAAATGAATAATTTTTTTAAAGGAACCAAAATCAAACCGAAAAATTTTAAAGGACTAAAAATATATTTTATCATTTAAAAGAAAATGAAATGAAAAAAAAATGAATAAGATAAAAAAAATTGATGACAACTAAAAACTTAAAAGCAGTAGGTCAAATTATAAAAATAAGGGATGAAAAATAATAACAATACTGGATATATCTTTTATGTTTTTCACAAAAAGCTACTTCACCTTTGTAATACTCCTGCCTGTCTCAATTATAAACTAAAAAACACATATTTTATACTTATTAAAAAAATTAGTTAATTTCATTAAATTATGTTATTTTTAATTAAAAAATAAAATTTTTTAAATTATTATTCTTTGAAATTTGATATAAGAATAAAAAAAGAGTTTATGATCTTATTAAATAAAGGATATTTGAAATAAAATATAATTAATTAAAATTCACTTATTTTTAAAATAAAAAATAAAGAAATTTTATTACTTATATTTGACATCTTATAAAATTCATTATGTTTCACATAATAATGTTTGACTAGTGCATGAATCTTTGAAAGAAAATAATCCTCAGACACGGTCTAAAGCATACCTATTAAATGTTTAGAGAAAAATAAATTTTACGAGGTGAATAAAGTGTAAATTAAAATTTCTAAAACTATAGTATATAGTTATTCTTTGTCCCTTTCCAAAATCTTTACATCTCATCTATTGTTTTGCATTCCATAATTAAGAAAAATGGGCAGCTTAATAGGATCCTTAAGTTCTTATTGATTTCAAAAATATTTTATATTTTATATAAGTAATTGCTACTGTTAAGATATTACTTTGTTTTACTTTATTTTATATTTTTAAACATTTATTTGTGAAGGACAAAAAAAATCATATTTTTTACCACTTTTGTTTAAATATTTGAAAATAAGAAATCAAGTAAAAGAAAGAAAATGTTTTTACAGTCATAAACTATAAAGCTAGAAAACAAGAACAACAAATGTTATTTGAAGCTAAAAAGACCCTTATTTTGCTTAAGTGCACTTGTCAATGCGAATGAATTGGATCTGCTTGTTTGTCGCCGATGAATTAATTAGTCGTAAAGCACTTAAATGGCCGCCACTACCATAGAAAATAAAACTTATTTATCATACAATTTTTTTCCCAACATATCCATTTTTGTTAAATTCTATTCAATTTTTTTTTTCACTGGTAAAATTTATGAGTTAAGTATTGCAAACTTTTTATTTTTATTTTTGATTAAGCTATAGCTTTGGTAGCTAGCTAGTCAATTGCAGATTAATAAAAAAAACAAATACGTATTATTATTATTAATAATAATGGTTTTGGTTTTAATGACACTAATTGGTTGGTGAAGTTGCATTCAAGATATGTTCAGAAAAGAGAAGTGGCAAATACGTTTTGGAGAAAAATGTAGTAGTTGACAATTAAATTTTAAAAAGTGCTAATCTGTTATGTTAGGATGGGTTTTGAAATGAAAAGTTTTATTTTCGGCTGGTCGTTGAGACGTTATCAATATTGGGTCACATGCCATGAACTTGTTAATTACACAGAATCCATAACAACCACATATTTTTGGGTTGGGAAATATGAGAATTAAGTATATAATAAAAATGACCGATCAAATAGTAGAAATAGTTATTATTCTAATAAGTTTTACGCAAACTGTAATGTGCAATGTATGAGACTTTGAACAGTACTAGCTAGTTGAATACATAAATGTTGTTCGTCAATAAATTACTATGAAGTTATGTGCACAAATCTATAAGGGGAATACAATTTTCCTACCATAGGCAACATCTTTAGTGTACGAAGGGGGAAAAAAGCTTCATAAATGCTGCAGATTACTTTCCCATATCAGTGAAAGATCCAAATGGCTGATAGAATAACGTTTTTTAATTAAAACAAACCCTATAATCCCAAAGTAAAAACATTCAAAACGTTAAAGAATGGGAAATTTCAAATGTTCCACGTTAATAGAATTTGCGGTTTGATTTGGATCAATTTTGAAAAAAAAAAAACTATTGATCCGATCATTAGAAAACTGCAATTTAATTTATATTTATTTGATTGAAAATAATATCAAAACGGAATCAATTCATTCTATTATTTTGTAATTACGATTGGAACAGTTATTTATGCTAATAAAAAAAACAAAGATAAGAGAATTTTTTAGAATTTAAAATGGAATAAGGAAGGTTATTAAATTCGAAAGTTTAGGTATATTCGTGAAAGGAGTCAATTTCATATAAAATTAATAACAAATTATCTATAAACATTTCAATAATATAATAAAATAAAATAGTAAATCATAAATTTCACAATACTTAAATAAATAGTCTAGTAATGCATCACTAAATGTTATAGTAGTGATAGATCATTCCTATAATGTGATTTTAGTAGAGAACAAGAGTTTAATGTTATTAAAAGTGAGAATTTTTTTATTCAAGAATAATACACTAAATGAATGTATGTTTAACACTAAACAGATAAAAAAAACAACCTAAAATGACTTATATTTTGGTCTAATGTTTTTAACTTCTTGACTCGTTGACTTGCTGATAAATTCGAGAGTTTACCGAGTTTACTTAGAACTTATATCATCTACCCAGAGTCTACTAAAAATAAAGTTTAGTCACGAGTCAACTCACATAAGATATTTGAACTAAATTCATAAGAGTTAACTAGTTAACTCGAGAGTTTTATAACAATAAGAATAAGATTTAATTTGAATTGAATAATAATAATAATTGATACAATTGAATTAAAATTTTTAGAAGAAGTAATGATTATAATTTAAATTTAAATATAATAACATACTCATAATAACAATGGTTTAATTCTGAAAAATTTGTAAATACTTAAAAGATAATCTCACTTTCATAACCTGCGCAGAAAACTATGTAATGGTTGTAATCTATGACACTAGTGTTTACATTATACATGCTGTAAGTCTTCATTATGCTTGTACGGTTGTACTTTCGTATAGAATCACTTTTGATTTTATTTTAATCCGTAAATATTTTTTTTATTTAAGAATAAGTTACATAAAATTTAAAAGTGTTATTTTGTGAGGTAGTAAAAGATAGAGGTATTTGCGGGCTACTGTTAGATTGACTTAAATTTTAATAATCAACTAATCCGATCAAATTTAAATGAATTGGATTAGAATAATATTTGTTTTTTTTCATAAAATCTAATTCAAATCAATATATTTATAAAGGTGTAGGTTTGAGTTCAGTCAATAGATTAGAATATACAACTATTTATAATTTTTAAAAATTTAGTATTTTTTAATAAACAAAAATTATATTAACATACACTTTAATTTAAGGGTGTACGTAGGGTTAGATTTGAGAAAATTCATGATCCAATCCAATTAAATTTGAACGGACTGATTTTCTAATAAAAAAATTAAAATCCAATTCAAATCAATCCGTTAGAAAATAGTTTGGATTGGATTGACTCAATGAGTCAAAATATTTAAATTTGTCTATTATTTTTTAAAATAATATTTTTTATGAGCTAAATTTTTAATTAAATAGAATATCAAATACATTACTTATAATTGTTAGGTATAATCAAATAGTGGAATAAAAGATCATGAGAGAAATCAAATTGTTGTCATTATCATCACATAGACTAACATATTGTGTGATACTAACATATTGTGTTAAACATAGTTTAAAAATTAAAATATAATAAACAAATTCAATAGCAATATCCACCAAGCCTAAAAACCCAAAAATTAAAACTATTACAACATAATTTGAAAATTTCAATGTTCTCAAATAATCAAATAAATAGTGTAATTGAAACTTTAACTAAATCTATAATAGTTGAAAACAAATTAAAAAGCAAAATAGATGTTTTATAAGAGTTGAAACCCTAATTTCATGATAGTGACTAAGTGAAATGATGAGATATGAAAAAAGAAAGATGATATCACTCTTAGTTACTAAATTTGATAATAATAATAATAATTAATTTTCAAAAAATTTAAATATATAATAATAATAATTTAATACAAATTAATGAGTTAATAGATCTAGATATTAAAACTTGCAACCCAATCTAAACTTGATGGGTTTGAATGTAATGGATGGAATTTAATCCAAACATAAAAAATATCCAATCCAAATTATTTGAGTTGATTTGAATAAATTTAAATTCTTAAATGACTCACCCGTGAATATTTATATTTTAATTCACCCCATTCAACACAAAATTAGTACCGTACAATAGGATGGGGATATACATCCTCTGTAGAAATTGTAAAAGTAATATAAAAAGAAAAAAAAGCAAATATAAAAAAAAATTCATGACCCCATCCTAATTGCTTAATCTGGTGGTCGAGTGAGTGAAAATGAACATGTAAATGCAATGTGTTATTCTCACTAGTTTTTTTTATGACCAATAGTATAATAATAATATTATTTAATTTTTAAATTTAAAAATATATATTATATGTGAAAATAATAATAATAACACAATTATTAATATTAAATAACAATTTCATTGGTCAGGTCAACGGTTTAGAAATCAAAACCCGATACGCCAATAAATTTGAATGAATTGAATCAAGTTTGATCAAAATACACTTAATATCTAATCCAAATCATTGGATTAATTTAGGTTAGGGGATAAGCCGAAGGAGATACAAATTTTACCGTAAGTTATTGAGTTATGTGAACTTGTCGTTTGCCTAAAATGAATAAAAGTGTGTTTGGATTTCCACTAAACGTTCGTTTGTATACATCTCAAGTCCACTGAACCAAAAAAGCTTGTAAGAGTAAGGATTGAGTTGAACATCAGCTGGAGGATTTCTAACTGAAATCCAAATATACTTTAAGTGACATTTCCCATATGTGGATCGAACCCCAACTGTTCTTTACCAGTTATAATGCCTCGCCTGTGTACATTACCTAACTTTAATTCAATGACTTACTGTTTATGAGGAAAAAAAAGACTTAATGTCGTAATCATTTGTTGTCGTATCCTACTCCAACTCCACAATCCACATTGATAAGTGAAATAGTTTTGGTTTTTAGGATGGAAGAGCTAAGCCCCATTACACATCTCATGCCTATACCTTAATTGATCTTTTAACATTTGTTTTTCCTGAAAAAGAGGTTGTGGTGGTGGGGGTGCTATGTGTTAATGTAGGGCTCACTCAAAAGTTAAGGAGAAGGAAGGCACAAAGGGAGGGAATATTTTATTGTGAGATCTTAAACCTTTACTTTAAAAAAATTACAAGCACATATATATCAATTACATGAGTTAAACTCATTGTTTTCACATTATATATGCAAATATGAAATATTTGAACGGTAAAAAGATAAATGGACTAAACTGATATATTGATCTTTGAAAGCGTATCTAATTAGTAATTTAGTCATTGATTTTAGTAAATTGTATGACTTAATCATTGAATTTTTAATTTTTTAATTTTTTTGCTATGATTTATAATAAGGGCTAAAATGGAACGAATTTAATGATTTAAAAACTAAATCATATATCTAATAGTGGTTTTGGTATAACATTGTTGACATACTTTTTTACATTTAAATTGAAGCCAATACATTGCGTTTTTAACGTGTCTTCAAACATACAGTAATCAAACAAGGAAATAAATTATAAACATAGTATTTTTCAAAAGTATTAATCTTAATTTACAAAAGTACAAAATATTTTTTAAGTTTATTTTAATTTGTCAGTCAGACTTGGTCAATTGTCCTTTTGTTCATGAAATTGCATGATTTAGAATTTGAATCCAACAGATTTTCATTAAAAGGCAATATGTATTGGCATTGTCATTGAGAACAGTAATTTGTCCTATTCTTTAAATGACGAATCATTCCTGACCTTTGAGTAAACCCTTTATTTAACTAAAAAAATGTCAATACAAGGGTACAAATATAAATTATTTAATTGAGAATCACTTTTAATCAAAGCCAAGAATTCTCAAAATTAATTTTGCAAGCTATAAATTAAAAAAATACACGCTAAAGAAATTCTAATAATACTTGGCTCCTTTCAGGTCTAAAATTCGAATTTGCCTTCTACTCTTACCTTTGTTAGTTGATAGCTCCTTTCTCTTAGAAATTTTGTTCACTAGTCTTAATAAGAAGCAAGGGCTCCTCTATATTTTTATCCGGATCATTGAGATAGGACCCTTCAGACTAGCAATGGCCCCACATGTATGATTGGACAGTGCAGGAAATTGCATTGGACCTATTGACTTAAGAGTTAAGATCAATGGTAGAGATTGCGTACTAGAGAACCATGGAGATGAAAGTCATTTTTGTATTTTACCCACTCAACAAGCATGCTCGGATATTCATCGATGAGGATGTGACTCTTAGTCTGTTGGGTCCTCAATTTTGCAAGGTTGATACAAACACACGTACCGGCACACCCTATCAAATTATCTAAGCATGTTTGTAAATTGTGACATAATGCAGCTCATTAAGTACAATCACAAATTGCAAAGTTATCAAGACTCGACATGCTTTTCTGTTTGAAATATTCGCGTCCCTCTTCTATTTATTAGAGATGACATGAATCTGAAACCAGTTCAAATTGATTACTTCATATCATATATGTGAATAGCATTGTTACAGTTTTCTTTATTTCATTTCACCTGAATCCGTTTCAACTTATGCCGAAACCCTTGCAACAGTCTTGAATTTTTTAAGTAAGCATTGGAATTATATTATCAAATTCCCGTTTAAAAATCTTTTATTCTTTTATGACCTGTAAGAATCAAAGATAAACACAGACAAATATAACAATTCACTTATTCTGCTCAATCAACAGAGTTAGACTTACTCAGTTAAAATCCTCTCATTTACACATGCAAGAATCAAAGATACGTACTGACAAATAATTCATATACCTAATCATTAAGCTCAAATACGTAAAGACAGGTACTGATGAACAATTCATATACATAATCATTAAGCTTATATACATTATCATTTGTACTGTTTTTCTTTTAAGAACATTAGTCATTCGGTGTCTCGTATGCACCTACTCTCTTGGACGTGGAATTAATTTTTGCTAGCCATATGGTGATCTTAATAAAATTTTGAATTCCTACTCTGCAAGTATAATATGCTATCATAGCCTCATAGGTAAACTAAGTAAACGTCACGTTTGTATTTAGCTTGCAAGAGTTGTAGCATTGTCTAGTATTTAATCCACAGAAAAAGAATCTAGATAGCTTTACGCAACAACCCAAATAAAAAATCCGTTTTACATTTGAAAAATGCTAGTGTCAATAATACTACATACTATGTTATGATCTTTCTATTCATGTGAAAGTTGTCGCTTGTCAATTGCACAGATAAAAGAGCTTTCTGGGCCGCACGCTCAGGAGCTTGGAGAGTTCTCAGCAAAGTGACATTAATTTCAGTGCGTAGCATCTAATTATCTATTGCCATAAGAGTGATGAACATATCACTGATAGGCACTTGCAAATTTATATTCTACCGTATATTGATTGGTCTAATGTCATGAGCGTAACATGCCAAGTACGTACTGTGTATTAATTTATCGTTTGTTTAACTTTTGGTCAAAGACAAGCCCACAAGTAGTAGGACACAGTTTTGTCAACTGAATTTGTTAGGGTGATCAAACCCAATATTCATTCATTGATTTATTCTTCACACTTAAGCTGCTTTAACTTTAAAACGGGGGTTCAAACGTTGTGTTACAAGATCTAATCACTAGGAGTAGGACACAACTCCACACAAAGACATAACAATGTTGCAATTAGTGGTCAGTCATGTGGGTTGCTTTGGCAGCAGGTTAGATTTCAAGACACACAGCACAAAATTAGCGTCGACCCCGCATGGTTGTGTTTCCTCTATCACTATCTGATTTGAAATCCTGATTTGAAGTATCAAGGTCAGGTAAAGTGCACAACCGGGGTCTCTGTCTAACAAAATTTTTATGTCAAATTTTTTGTCAATATGATATTGTTAGCAGTTACAAAAACAACATTGTTTTTTATTTTATTTGCTGTCAATAGAAAAGCACACACCCTAATTGGATTAGCCTTATGCCTTCCATATATAGGGGCAGTAATTTTTACATTAAGTTCACTTAGTGCAGTAACCAGTTTTTCAAAAGTAATCCACTTTTTAGATTCTGGTGGAAGTGAGGGTGGGCAATTAATTAATAGTATGCCAATATTTTCTTTTGTGATCTTCATGCTTCATGACTTTTAATTGCAACTACCATTTCTAACCACTGCAACTTCCTTCAATCATGCAATGTACAAGGTAGAGCAAGTCCAAGAGAACTATAGTTGGCTATCATCTTAGGCCATGATTTGCACCTTTCACATAATTCCTTCTCCTATTAATTTGTTAAGCATTTATTTCTATTATTAAGTTTTCAAACAAGGAGTCTGAAGGAGATTGGGATGAGGTGGGGTCCTTTTGGTGTTGAAATTGAAGGCTATTCTAAACTACTTGCCAAATAAATAGTTTATAGGTGATTTGAATAATAGGCGTTTAAATAAGCAGAATAAAATATCTCTCCTGACTGCATTTTTGCACACCCACCAACTTTTGGGAGATAATTTACTTTGGTCTGGTAACAATTACTACTTCACCTCCAGCAAAGTATGGGGGTTTGTTAACCTTTGCCGTCCCCTGCTGCTGCTGATTTGCTCCAAGCTCTACATGGATGCTGTCACGATATAACTCTTTAATGTGAATAATTGAAGGGATGGGCATAGATCTTGGTTAGTTGCTGGCAGAATAAATTGGTAAAAATTATTCATGAAATCAATTATATGGTCAAATATTGAATATCGAACGTGGCAGTTTATTTTTTAATCCGGGATATTTCCTAGCTGAAAATGAATGACTAATTTCTTCGAGCATCAAGGTTTATTTAAAAAATCGATTTATCTAAATAAATATTTTTTCATACAAAAGATATAAAAATCAAATTTTGATCGTATATTTAAAAAACAACATAGATATTTCTCAACCATATCATATGTATCGCAAGGGACCCACCAACTACTTGGATTGGTCAACCCAGTTGTCCATTACTCCCACCGATCATAGCAGGCGAAGCCTCAACAGTTATCGGATCAGTAACCACTTCAGCTATAAGGTTGAGAACATCACAAGACAGAGGTAAGTAACAATCTATTCAGAACATACACATCTACAATATTTACTAACTTAGGCATCGAAATCTCTTTGGTGTAGTTACCCACATCTCGCTTGTACTAGGAGATCAGGCAAAGAAGACGACATTAGAGCAGTTATAATTAACGATAGAAACTAGGTGTTCGGGCATACCGAAACTTGGTAAGAACACCATACTATATATATTACTATAATGTGTTAAGTGAGAGAGATATAAAATTGGTTGACTGGTTAAAATAGAAGGAAAAAAAAATATCATGGTTTTCATCCTTCCTAGTAATAAAAAAAAATAACAAACTCACAATTAATATTTACAGACAAATGTGCCTTCCAACTGAAGCACTCAGCAAATAAGGCAAAACAGTTGACCACCACATTTTTACCATCCGTTCCAAATGAGTAATCATGCAAATAGACATTCAGCTGCAACCTATGGTAACTATGCTGCATGCTGAATTGAGAGCCTAACTTATTTTAAAATAAGTACAAGTTAAGAGCCTTTCTTGGAATTAATTTATACGTGCATGTATTAGCAAGTTGACTTGAGTGAGCTTTGAGACCACATTTTGCATCCGTCTTGAAACCACATGGGATGATTGCCAAAACAAAATAATCTGATTGGTTCCGAGAAGATAGAAAAATAGATAAATGCATGACAATACTAATATGTATCAAGTGCATATCGCATCTGTCATAAATCATGCTCTAGTTTGACTGAATGAGAATCTTTTAGTTTTACAATTTTTGAGAAAGTAGTATTGCTTTTGTCTTTCTCTTATACGCCATAAGAGTACAGCAAAAGTGACCTGATATTGTTATCATAATTATAATTATTATCACAATTATTTTTGTTTAAACCAGGAAGTAAGCCAAATATAAATATATTAGTTTGAACTATTTCAGTTGATAATCTGATATTGCACCTGCTTTTGAATGGAAAGACTGAGATTTGAATCTAATATCTGATTGTGTTCAGATTGCAATATACAATCAATTGTTGAAAGTATTATAAAGATTTTTTAATTTATGATTTAAATTATTTTCGTAGTTAACATGTTATATGAAATATACTAACTTATACATAGATCTTTTAATTTGGACGTGTTTTATTTGTATCATTATATTGTGAAAATTATATATATTGTTGGACATTTGGACCATCTTAGTCGGTTTAAACCATTAAGCTTAATCAGCTGATCAGGAACATAGTATATAATATGCGGACCTAAACTAAAAATTAAGAGAAATTTGTTGTACTTTAAATATGATAGTCATATGTGGGACCTTTTATACAACATGAGATTTTTTTAGTCTTAAAAAATTAATAACATTTTTTTATTGATGGGTTTAAAGTTTAAATTTTAGTTATTTTATCATTAAATTAATCTTTATAATATGTTTTATGCTTTATAACATTTTATATATTTTATATTATGTCATATAAATTGTTTGTGTATATGAAATATCTTGTAAAAATTTGACATATTTTAAATTAAACGTAAATATATTTTTATTTGCTTGTTTTATATGTTTTATCAAATTCGAATAACTAACTAAATCATTTTTATATCATCTTTGAGTTTAACTAACTGTTTATATCACGTTTAGGGTTGTCTAGCCGATTCACTCGTTTTTCGAGTTCTAACTTCTAATAACATTATTTATTTAATTAAGATTTAAATATATTTTTTATACTTATAAAGTCCAGTATAATTTTACTACATCATCATTTAACCAATGATATACCCTCTGTTAGTGGGTCACATGATCATTTAATCTAACATTCAGCTAAACTAGAACTAGAAGAATTGTTAGATGAGCGAAACAACAGCTATTTGGGTAAATTGGGTTGGTACGCACGCATACTCACCATTTTTCATTGGACCTTTCACGTCATGGTTCATGGTTGGGCCTTCTACTTTAAAAATTACATAAAAGTTCAAGATTGACATTAGAGAACCGGCTTTTGTTACGTGCACCAGTAAAATTATTGGTACACCTAATAATTGTACATGATTCCCATTTTATCCTTCTGTAAGCCTCATACGGATTATCCAATCCATATACGAATTTCTCAATCCTTATCAGTTTTACGAAAAGACAAAATGAAAATCGCGCACAATTACCAGCAATTGTGCTGGATGTGCCTAACAACAGCCTAGAGAACCTTTGTTATTGATAAACTTTTGTTTTCCTATTTTTCTTGCAAATTTTGGCATTCCTTTCAGTTTTATGCTGGTAAAACAATTAGTGAAAACTTAATTTATCAATTGAATACAAACATGTGTCTCAATAAATGTTAAAATTTAGCAGAAATTTATATTTAATAATAATTCTTTATATTTACTATTTAGACAATGCTAGGGAAGAGCCCAGTGCCTCCCGGCCCACTAATCTTGTAAGCCTAAGAGCATCATACAAACCAACATAATGTTTCGACCTTACCCAAAAGGAGCAAATGCAACATATCAAATCAATCAAAACCAAACCTTTTTGCATTTCATCTTTATTATTAACACCAAATTACACTCGCATCCCTTGATGTTTAGCACTTATTGCATTCAACCTAATTCCTTTTTTAATCATACACAAGAGTCCCTTATTTTTTTACCACCCATTACACTGTGACCCCTAACCCATTGACACTGTCAAAGATACCGAGAAAAAAGGAGAAAGAAGTGAGGATCTAGTGGTACTACCATCATGTCCTCGACCCCGATGAAGGTGGTATTATCGTACTTAACGAAACAGTTGTCAAGATGTAACACATCATCGCAGGAGGTGAAACAAAGGTTGTTAAGCTAGATGATCGCATGCGACACACAATGAGAGCACTAGTTGTCGATGAGGTCACCACGACATTGGAAGAGACCATAAACGGCGTTAGAGGAGGTGGGGACGATGAAGTTATTGTGGTTGGCGAAGGCGATAGAGTTGACGAGGGAAGTGAGAAGCGAGTAGACGGTGTTTTTATAGATAAAACTCGACGTAAACTTAGGCTAGGAGTAGACTTGCACAAGAGTAACACGAGTTCTTAGGACATTTCACAAAAAATTAACATTGTTAGTAACGATGACTATTTAGGAGAGACAAAAAGAGAAATGTGATTTTAGGAAAAAGATATAAATATAATAAACGTTAATTTGAGGGAAACGAGTGTAATTTGCTCAATTATTAACTAAAAATTAACAGCCAAAATCACCCCACGGATAGATCCAAGTGTACGAATCTGGGGCAATTGTCTAAGTATTTAAACTATGTTGATTTAAAATTTAGTATTTTAGTTTGAATAATGTACGAGAAACATGTTTATTTTTATATAACTAAGTTTATGATAAATAAATATATTTTAATATATAAACTACATTATAATTAAAATTCTTAATAAAAATATAGTTGAACATATAAATCTTATTTTAAATATATGATAAATAATTTATATTTTTGATACAAGATTATTTTTAGTTCTTGATATTTTCTTTTAGAAGAATATTGAAATTTAATTTAAAATAAAAATAAAATTTAGATTGAAAGAGACAGGTAATTAAGAAAATTAACTATATTTCTAAAAAAAAAAAGAAATAAAATTAACTATATGGATGGAGGTAAAAGGACAGTGATTTAAGATGGTCAAGAACAGCCACCAAGTATGATGGATCAATTAATGTGAGATCATTTTTTAGGATTTTCTCTATCAGAGAATACCTATGTTTTAGTCCGAAAAAAATAGTCAATAAAGGATTTTTTTTAGCTATATGTTAAATGAAATTAATTTTTAAATAAAATTAAATAATATATTTAAAAGAAATAAAGAAGTTCTTGATTATTTTACAAGTGATATTTTTTAGTATTATTATTATTATCACCTAATATGTATATTAAATAACTAACTAGGAAATAAATTACGTTTACCTGCCCAAACAAAATAATTGATTTATAATATATATTAAACTAATGTTTAGCAAAAGAAAATATCAAATCCAATAAAAAATTGCAATTGCAATATCATCTTAAGAAAAAGAGTTTGAAGGCACATATCTTTTTATTTTTCATTCTTATGTATTCACAAACTTTAAACTATTTTTAACAAAATTCTAATTTTGAATAAAATAAATATTTTTTAATACCTTTCTTTATTCAATAATTACAATTATACAAAAATAAGAGCTATCTTCATAAAATTGAAGTATATATTAACATCTTTTAATTTAAAATTAATTAATTGAAATAGATCTGTGTCATTTAAGAGTTAGGTACACACATATTTTTTAAAAGTAATATTATTAATATAAAAATAAAAAACAATTAATATAATTTATTGAAATCAATTACATATGCATAACTCAATCAAAATATTTTAAAGTTCAAATTTAAATAAGAAATTACTTTTAAAATCTAAAGAAGAAATTGGGTATTACATGTGTCATTCTTTGAGGGTAAAAGCATATATGTATATATTCTTTCATGTTAAAAAAAGGGTTAATTCGAGCGTACAAGTAACTAAGTTTGGGAAAATAAGAACTTTAACTTAAAATGGATTTTAAGAAATAAAAATACAATAGCTAAAAGTCGAGAAGGAAAAATTAACATTACAAAAGAAATTTGAAATATACAAAATATAAAATTATTTAATAAATGTAAAAATACATTCTTTAACAATTCAATAATAAAAAATAGACTTTATTTTATTAAACAAAAACAAACTAGCCTTTATAATATTTTTTTTACCTTTAGAATAACTATGTGACAGTTAATCGATTAACTCAATGATAACTATGCGCTCCAAGTTAAACCACTACTCTTTTATTTTTAACTAACAACTGAAATATTTCTTTAAAATGAAATTACCCAGATAGGAAACTGGTAAATCGATACAAAAAAAAAAAAAAAAAAAACAAAAACGAAGCAGTAAGCACATAAAAATTGCCTAAACCGTGTGCATGCATGGTACGTTATTACATCACGTCTAACTCGGAAAAAAGAAATAGATCTTTTAAGGCCATTTGGGATGGTGGCCATTTTTTAATTTTTTATTTTTAGATGTAATTTTTAGGAAACGTGTTTGATAAAAATAGAATTGAAATAATTTTTAAATCATTTTTAAAACACTATTACATTTATTTTAAAATTAAGAAAAATAGAATTTGATTTAATTTTTAAAAAAATACACATTTTTTGCATTTGACAATAACACTTCTTATTGTTACTACTATTAGGACTTCTGATATCAGGTACCACCATCCCCGCATCGGCACACCACCACTAACACAGTTATTGCAACAGTCATCCCATAATAAGGCAGGTAGGATTACATGTACGAAAAAGGTGGGCAAAAAATTAACATAAATAATGCTTTTCAAAATCAGAAACTAGTATAATTCAATTCTCATGCATTTTTTTTATTCAATCATAATATTCTCATATAAATTATAATATCATAGGTTAAAACAAGAATTTACTCAATAAAAATGTTATCATTCCGGGAATTCAAGATTACATTCTTTTCAACTTCAAAAAAAAAAAAAAAGATTACATTCTTTTCGTTGCCTTCCTATAAAAGCCTCCTAAGTCCGTACACAGCATCGATACCATGATCTATAACTTTTCTAGTGATACATTTCTAAATTAAACTCATGCATATTCTTATTCTCTGCTCATCATCATTGTTATTACTATTATTATTATTATTATTATTATTATTATTATTAAGGAGCAGTGGATATGACGTGGGAGATAAGAGAAAGATTATTTTGCTGGAAAATAAATTGTGCCACTCTTCTTGGATGTCTCAACTCAACCACTTGAGCAAGATCCTTTTTTGGTAAAGGGGTTGCCTTTTTTTTCATAATTAAAGTTTTATTTTATTTTATTTATCTGTATTTTTCATACTTCATGGCTCATGTGACACTGAATACTGGAGCTTCATTTATTGGATTTTGGTCAAAAGTTTTTATAGTCACCTTATCGTTAGTGCAAAGTATTTGTTAATTTTTGTTGATAATTAATATTGATCACCTCTAGTAAATATCTCCCCCTAGGTTCCTAATTAATTTTTTTTTTTCATTCAGCTTGAACTTGAGATCCTAAGAGATCCAATTTCAGTCAGAAGTTAGAACCGCAGAGAAACTGTGGATACTAGATCTGCAATATTTTATATAAACTTTAAAGACAATGAAACAAATCGATTAGACTAGAGGGCACATGCTCCCTTGCGGTGTTTCCTTAACCACGGTGGACAAAGAGAATCATATGCATAGGACGAATGTGACAGTGGATGCATTTCCCAGACCAGAGGTACCTGAACTCCCACGGTGTACACCAAATTATCCATTAATCAAACCACCCTTTACTTAGTTTAGCCTCAAAGTGGGTATCTAAAACAACACTCTTTTGTTTAGTTGAGGCATGCAAAAACACGACTAGCGTTAATAATAATTGTCAAACACACTCGTGAGTGGACCATCAACCTCAATCGCTCAGAATGTCACGCCACTGCTGTCATGGTCAGAGCTTTCACATGCTTGGCTCCTAGCCCCCCCCTCCCCCATATCAAATATGTCCTGACAAAATCTGTATAGTTCAAGGTTCAGGCTCAAACCTCAAAGCATCACCCAGCACATTTTTTTAATATTAGTTTCTAAAAATTGGTGAGCACACATGGTGTAAAAAATTCATGATAAGAGACATCTACCTAGCTTGGGAAATCTACCTTTTCCGTGTCCTGACAACAGTATGCTCTTTTTGGTTAATGACTTTGATACAGTTATGGCAAGGGACATACTGACATACAACTTGTTTTTTTTTTCACACAAACATAGGACACCCCGTTGAAGGTACGCTGCAAAATTAACACATCACAGATCCTTCAACCACAACATTAACTCTTCTCAATCTCGCATACATAAAATATCGGTACTCCCATAGTCAAGTTCTTGGAGTTTTGTTAAGTTTTAACATCATCTTGAAAAGAAGCTTACTAAAACATAAACTCCACGACAACATAAAACAGACATAATAAAAAAAAAGGATTAAGGCAGCATAGTATGAGATTCTATCCAGTCCAAAATGCCTTCATTTCTTGCTTCCAAGACAACCATGTTCTGATTTGTTCGTCCCTGATAGCCCAGAAGCTTTTAGTCCCGCAGACAGTTAGATGGATAGAGAGGAACACAGGTACTGCCTAGGTCCTGCTCTTACTTTTTTCAACAGCCCTGGGAGCTGCAAGTAGGCATAACAATGCAAATTTGAATAAGATGTGCATAGACTAAACACTTTTGAGTGCAACTCATGGACATTAAGAGAAGTTGAAGGTAGATTTCAAACAACTGCAAAATTAAAAGAATTTTAACTTGGGTTTCTATGATTATTTTCTGATTTCTGCCACAATCTGAGTTCACATTCATAAAGCATTTTTCAAAGATTGGAAAAATAGCTCACTTGTAACCATATCTGAATTCTGAACACAATTTCTTTTAGCATTTTTTAAATCACATATTTATAATGCAAAACGAATTCTTT
Source organism: Glycine max (assembly GCF_000004515.6). NCBI lineage: Eukaryota > Viridiplantae > Streptophyta > Magnoliopsida > Fabales > Fabaceae > Glycine > Glycine max. The sequence goes on from NC_016091.4 coordinate 7,874,392, forward strand.
GGGAAGAAGTTATTTATTTTCAAACTTCAATTTGGACTAGAACTCGTGTATTGTAGTTGTAGCCATAAGACTATTTGATCACTAGGATTATAGATATAATTTATACCTCTATTCTTACCACCACCACTGTATAATTGAAACAACTAGCTACCAGGCTATTTGAAATTTTTGTTTACATATTGATGGTGAAACTATTTAACCATTTGGTGTACAATTAATTAATGAACTTTAGGCATTATACCTTTATTGCTTTTCCTTTCTTATATAATTAGCCGATTTTCAGACAAGTATTATGTTTAAAGTTAAACTTAATTATAAGACAGACGGTGTCGATAAAAAATACCTAGACCAATGGCATCAGAACTCTTCATGATCCTCAGCCTCTTGCATGTTTCAATAAACATCCTGCAGAGAGTCAAGACATTGTTTGAAATTAGTTTGCAGAGAAACAAACATGATGCAACTTCATTTCATGAAAGATTAAACAGGGCATGCAAAAGGCTTGACCCTATCTATATGAAAGTGAACTTTATCAATGTAAAAATATGCATTATTAGGAAACAAGATAACACATTATTGAATAACCACAATATTTCACTTGCAATGACAGTTTTTATCCTATCGCACAACATATAATTCATGGACATTGTAAAATTTTGAAATTTGTAATTGCCATTAGATCAAAATTAAATGTTAGTAAATACAGGTATTCTAGTTTCCCACAAAAACACATTATGTATTGTTCAAATAGTTAAACAATCCATCTTTCTCCTAAAAGTTGCTACAGACATTCCAGTACCCACAATTTCAAGTAACCAGGGGCCACATGAAATTGTAATTCTACATGTATGCTCAAAAAACAAAAAGCTGTCCCCCGTGGGCCATGGCAGTCCCTAGAAAAATATAATTATAACTGAAATTTGTTCTCCAGTCTTAATTATTTAATCTTAAATCAGTCATTGGGCGTCAAAAAATTCATAAACAGATGATAACACAGGAAAGTCAATTACTCTGCATGTAAGACTACAGAGGTTCTAAGTTGACATTTGGCACGGACAAGGGACAACAGAAGTTTTTTTTCCTTGAGCAATCAAAACAATGTTAAAATATACAGTCATTATAGAACATTATGCAGCTAAGATTCAACATATAAAACTAACATAATATTAACATCAAAACTCATATCCTAAATTAAAATGAAGACATAAATGTTTCATGAGTCAACTTATTGTAGACACGAAAAAATACTATATTAATCTAATCAATATGGTATCCCACTAAAAAACAAAAAAAGTCCAAGTATCATATAGGACACTAATATAACCATTTTGAAGTATCTAAACTTCCTAGCTTCCTTTCCAAGACATGTTAATATGAACTAAAACTACAAATGTCACAGGGAAATAGATTTCTAGAATATAAAGTTGATACCTTTGAGGTTATTCTTTTAAACTTTAAAGAAAAACTAATGGAAAAGCAAGTACAAAAATGAATTAGAACTTACTCCCAGGGAACATCACCCACAAGCATCCAATCGCCATCTTTGTCCTCATATGTAAGAACATATTCTGATCCATGAAGAAGGTCCTTCAGCTTGGTTTCATTCAGCATCTCCCTGCCCAGAATTCCATGAGATCCACATTTACCTGAAATCATACCAAAACAAGCAGTAACTGGATCCAGACAGACTGTCCATGCATAAATAATTGAAAGGTAAAATTTTTCCACATTAAACTAATTCTTTCTTACTTATAGTAAAACAGCTGAACATCTTTTCTAGAGCAGAAGATAATTCTGGATATGTAGAGTAATTCTTCAAGTCTACTTTCCTTAAATAGGGGGCACCATCCATACTGACCTTGACGAACAGTGCACCAACCCCCTTTTTTCCATCAACTACTTCATTGTTCTTTGAAGTAGTTGCCAATGAATTTTTCCGGAATGATCTTATAGGAGGCCACCCCACAACCTGAGCCCTGGCACACAAGGATGATTAGAGGTGATTTCCACAGTTAAACCCAACTTCCCAAACTTAATGTGATCAGTTATAGTTTTCCACTTACTTGGTAGCTGGTGCACTGTTATTATTTGCAGAACCATCAATACTTGGTCTAGTTTCGTTGCCCTTTGTTGTTGCTACTTCTTTCATTTTGGTTTGCTGAGCCCCAACTTTATCAAGGGTAGAACCAGGTTTTAATCCCAAGTTACAAGCAGGCCTGGGAGATAGTATCGGATTGGCGGCCTCCAAATCAACTAGGAATTTCCCCTGCATGATAGATTGGGGACTTTTAGTGTTTGGCCAAGCAAACAATTAAAAAGTACATGTTCTTCATGTAAATTGGTGTTTACCTCGGAGGAGAGGCCATTCATGGCATCAGAGAACCCTCTTTTGTTTCCCAAGACAGCAGTTTTGGCTGAAGAATGGTGATCATCAGTCAAAGGATGCAACGGAAACAAAGGTTTTTCATCTAATTGAGTTGAGCTTCTTAAGCAAAGATCAGAATCTCTTTCAGGAGACTGTGATCCCGGAAGCCCAAGCCTGAGTTCAGTGGCTTTCAGGTTCAGATTACTTTTACACTCTTCTGAGAAGGACGGAACCGAGCTGTCCACAGAAGAACAATCAGATGAACCCATGTAGTTGCGTTCTTTAAATTCTAAGCTCTTGAGACACACACTTTCCATGGCGGTTGATGAGGAACCCAACAAAGTGACATTGCTTTTACCCTCCTCCTCCCCCATGCTTAGCACTGGCGGAGACATCACAGTTTAACCGAAAGCACCCAATTTTGTACACCCTATCAAGCAATGACACCATTTGACATTGTTCATAAAGCAAACTCAGTAACGTATATTATCTTATCTTAAGTTACATGCCACAACCTTCAAGATCCGCAAACAAACAGGAAAACAAAATGGTACACTGGAAAACAGTTGCCACACTTGATTTATAAACAACCTCAACAAACAATTATCTCAGAACTTCTAAAATGTATTGAATTGAAATTGAAACATTGAAGTAATACCTTTGTTCAAAATTTCTTTGCTTTGTGCCCAAGAAGCAGGAAATTAGGCTTAGCAACAATAATCAAAGTATGGACTTTTTTTTATTTTAATAATGCAAATTGCAAAGTTGACAACACGGCTTCGAGAAGAAGCAACACACAAAATAATGATAATTAGTTAATTAAATAAGCAGCGAAACTTGAGAAGATAAGACAATCTTCATTCATTGCTACGCATGGTCACATAGTGCTTACACATGTATACGGCGATTATTACTTTTCGGTGGAAAAATGTTAAAAACTTCTAAAAAATAACTGTGAAGGAATAAACCATGATATATATATATATATAAAAGAGAAATTGATGGCCAAGGAAGAATTCTGAATTTATGAGCCATACTCTTCACTCAATCATTTGACTTTTTCTATAAGCAAACTTCAGCTGAGAAACTACAAACAAAAAATAACAGTAGGCTCTTTAAAAAATTAAAAGAATGGAAGTAACAGAAAGCTTTTAGTTGAATGGCTGAAAAATCACAAACTATTCGGTAAAAAAAAAAATCCTCCAAAAAATAAGCGAAAGAAAGAAAAGATCATACTTGTCTTAATGCCCCGAAAGGAATTTGGAAAAGTATTAACAAAGTTGATTTTTTTTTTCACCCATCAATGTAAAGACAAAGACGCATGGCAAAGTTGGAAGCATGAAAGCAAAAAGGGCAAAAACAAAGACACACACAGAGGGTTGGCTGCAGAAAGGTTCCAGAAATTCAGGGTCCAATTGTTTGGTTCAACCAACAAAAGAAAACAAAACATGGAAGCAAAGCTCATATTAAAACGTTTTACCTGAAAAAACAGCAGATCAGAAAGGATGAAGAAGAAGAAGAGTGAGTGAGAGTGAAACTTTGAGATGAAGAGAAGAGAGAGAAAGAGAAAACTAAGGACCTTCCATGGGGCATAAAGTAACAAAAGCTTTTGCTGTCCGATGTGAAACTCCATGCATTAAAATATGACTTTAATAAAAGGAAAGTGTCTCGTAAAAACACTGCGCTTTATGTAATTTCCAAATTTCATTTAAAGTTTGTACTGTCACTTCATTTTATTTTATAGTATTTATTTGGATAAGATACTGTCATCTTTTTAATAATATTCCTCCGAACATATACGATGGAACGCACCTCAGGTCCTCAATGGTCCTGCTTTTCTGATAATTGAGAGAGCACGTTGATTTATTCTTCTTCTAATGGAATGCATTTGTTGAAATTAAGAGCTACACGCCAAAACATGATTTTAAGAGCTACTAGTTAATCTATGTTAAAATTGTTAGCGCTTCATTATCATATGTGCTTCCAAAATTATTAAAATTTAAATTTATAAGAAACAGAATACTACCATGCATGTTGTATCATTCTGCTGCAAAGCAGTATTATTTTCATTCGAAACGAAACGAAATTAGTCCATTTAAACTAGAGTGGGGTTGGACTCCGAAAACATTGTCTTCTGATCAGTTGGATCTAAGTTGGTGAACGTGCATTTGTTATTTTTTATTAATTATTTGATCATATTTTTAGAATTAGTTGTGCCACTTAGTGATAGTTTATTATTGTTATGTTAGTGGTTAGTTATTATCTAGGAAGTTAATTATTATTTTCCTTAGTGGTTAGTTATTATTTCTCATAATTTTGTGAGTTAGCTCATTTTAGAATAGATTGGTATTAGAGTTTTTTTCTTAGAGAGGACGTGTGAGTGAACTGTACTAGTACCACCTGTGTTTAATGGTGACAATTTCAAATTTGGGCAATGAGAATAGAGGCACATTTGAAGGCAAATGATCTCTAGGAAGTTGTTAAAGAAGACTACGAAGTTATTCCCTTACCAATTAATCCAACAATGACTTGGATAAAAAATAAAAAAGAAAGAAAAGCAAGAAAGTCAAAGGCAAGAGTTACTTTATTTGCTACTATCTCAAAAGAAATTTTCACTAGAATCATGACCTTCAAATCAGCATATGAAATCTAGAGTTTCCTCCATAATGAATACGAAGTAGATGAAAGGATTAAAAGAATGCAAGCCCTAAATTTGGTTAGAGAATTTGAGATGCAGAAAATGAAGGAGTCCGAAATAATTAAAGAGTATGCTAACAAACTTTTTAGCATTGCTAACAAAGTAAGATTGTTTGGTTCTAATTTTTTCAACTCAAGCATAGTTGAGAAAATATTGGTGATTGTCCCTGAAAGATTTGAGGCCTACTATTGCATCCTTGAAGAATACTAAAGATTTGTCAAAACTTACCTTGACAGAACTTGTAAATGTTTTACAAGCCCAGGAGCAAAGAAGAAAAAATGAGGGCTGAGGGTTCTGTGGAAGGAGCATTGCAAGTTAAATTGCAAACTAACCAAGGAGAGGAAAACAAGTGGAAGAAATACAAGAAGAAAAATTTCAACACCCAAGAAGCAACAGCTAACACTAGCAACAATAATGAAGACAACAAAGGATTTCCTCTTTGCAAGCATTGTGGCAGAATGGATCATCTTCCTTTCAAATGCTGGAGAAGACCTGATGGTAAGTGTGAAAAGTGCAACAAGTTGGGGCATCATGTGAGAATTTGCAAGAGTGATTTTCAACAAAAGAATGTGACTCAAGTTGTGGATCAATAAGAAGAAAAACAATTGTTTGTAACAATATGTTTCACAAGCAGCAACTCAAGTGAATGTTACAAATCACAGGTATCAAAGGCAATGGCGATCTTATCACTGTTGAAGGAAAACGAACTATAGCCATTGAAAGTTGTGTAGGTACAAAATTAATTTACGATGTTTTGTATATACCTAAGATTCATCAAAACTTGCTAAGTGTGGGACAATTGATTGAGAAGGGATTTAAAGTCATCTTTGAAAATAAACACTCTTTAATTAAAGATGTCAATGACAAGAAAATTTTCAATATCAAAATGAGAGGCAAAAGTTTCTCATTTGATCCATTGGAGGAGGAGCAAGCAACCTATCCAGTTATTGTAAACAATATAGAAGTCTGACACAAGATTAAGCCATTTTCATCATACAACTGTTGAGGAACAATGTGTAATTTTCACTTGACCATTATGCAACGAATGTTTTAAATAATACAGATTCTACCATGAAGAGAGCATCATGAGTGTATTCAAAAGAAATGGACCAATAACTTTCATCCTTTAAAGCCTTAGAGGTTAAAAAGATGAAGTTGAGATTGAATCACAATTTATGAATGAAACTCGTTTACAATTGAATAATACCATTGAGCATTCAATCCAGAATGACAAAAAAGAAAAGGAGATCATTTGTAAAAGAAAGAATGTGTTAATGGGTAAATTGAAACAACTTCTTGATTTAGTTAAACAAAAAGAAATGGAGATAACAAACAATAACTCTAATTTAGAAGCAATAAAAAATAAGATAAATAAAGTTGTCTTCCATAAAAATAAAGTTATCCAGCAAGGTATAGCAGCCTTCAAGCAAGCACAGTTATTGAAACAAAGTCATGTTGAACGTGTACCATTGGTTGCATTTAGTTTTTAGTTGAGTTGCATAAAAATAGATTACAAGTTTTAATTTAAGTGCCTTGTTAATTAAAGAAGATAAAATATATATTGTTAAAAAATTAAATATTTTAAAAAAAATTATAAAGTGTTGGTGAATAATTTAAGTATACTAATCAAGGTGTAGATAAATAATTTTTTAATTAAAAACACAGTAAAAGTATGTAAATAGTATTAAATATTGTACTTTTTACTAAAGCTTTTTATTTTTATTTTTAACCAATAATGATTTTTTAATATTTTCTTTAGTATGTAATTTTATAATATATTCTATTAATTTCTCTGCATATTAAATAAATAAAGTATTGAATATTTTAATTTTTTCAAATCATAAGTATTTTTTTATTTAACAATGGAATGTCCATAAAAGACTTATTATTAGGATTCTTGAAAAATATATGCACTAAAGTGATCTCTAGCGTTGTTGCTAATATGAGTTACATAAAATTAAGTAAAGTTATTTAATAGAACTTATGGTTAGAGCGCATGACCTTGCATATTGTTTTATCATTGAAGTGAATTTTTGAATTATATCACCCATAAAATTAAATTAATTACTCATTTTATTAACTTTAGTATATATTAAAATAAAACGTATAAAATATTTAAATTTATAACATTATAAAAATCTCAAAATTAAAATAAGAAACTCATTTTGAACGCTCTCTTTGCTTAGCCAAATGTTTCTAAAGCAACAATTTCAACAACCCCACTCATTACCCTAACAAAGGTGGCAACATTCTCCCTCTTCATCCACCAATTGCATATTATACACAATAGGTTAAGTTAATACTATCATATATACTCACACACAGCCACATGCATGGCCACTATATGGATCCCAGTTATTACTCTGGCGCATGTTGTGGGTCATAAACTCATAGTCGTAAGGTCCTTCAATTGCCACATAAGGGCAAATAAGGAAACAACGAATTAAATATTTTAATTTTACATTCCTTGATGGCTGAAACTGTTGCCCTCTTCAATGCGACAACACAGTAAACCTGAAAACCTCGAGATTATAAATCAATGCATTGTGGTCTAACACAATTTTATCCAAAATAGGGAACATAAATAAAAGACAATTTTATTTTTTTAGTACATTTATTAATATTTTTATTGAGTCAGAAAAAAGTTACAAATATACAGAAATAAAAATCTCAGTAATCACTTGTAACACGTCTTTTTCAACACATTTTTGTTAATCACTAGAATTTATTAGATGCCACGAAATTTTACAAGTCTTATTTCTTATTTAATTAGATCAACTTATCATGTATTGGTTTTAATAAACTTTAATTAATAAAAAATAAAAATAATGTGTTAGAAAGTTGAGAGATGTTATTTATATACTATATAATATATTCTTTTAAATATATTTTTATTATCGGTTGAAATTTATTAAAGTTTATAAAAATTTATATGCCTCAACTCATCTAATAAGTGCCACCAATAATTTTTTAGTTTTAATAAATTTTAATATATATACTGAGGGCAACTCAAACAGAATTACTTAAGCTAAGGAATTGTTATTTTATTTTTCTTAGAATTTATCTAGCAAATATACTGATGAATTTCTCATATGTATTACAAACATTCCTTAAAAAACCATGTTATCAACACTCTTTCCGAAAAAAACAACAACTATAATTCATGAATAATTAAATCATATAATAAACACTCATTTAACACATTTTATCTTATCTCTATCTCTATTTTTATTTTAGTTTTTATCAAATTATATCACTTATTATATTTGTGTTACTCAATCGTTTCGCTTTTTCTTTTCCTAAATGTCTACTAAAAATCTAAATTATTGTTGTCCAATACAGATTGTTCAAAAACAAAAGGGAAGTTGAGTAGGACTTTGAAATTTGAGTGCAAGATACATACAGAGAGCGTTAAAAAAAGTGTTGAGGGGGATAGAGAAAAACAGGCAAAGCGGAATGACGTTTTGGATGATAAGAAAGCGCTTTTTTAATTTAGGATTGTTGGGTTTAGCGTGCAATTGATAACCTCTTGAGTCTTCACTACTTCTCAATCAGGGATTGTGCTCCACATTTTGATTTGTATGCGTTGTTGCATTTAGTCCTAACGGGAGGGGAAAAATGGATTAATCTTCGACTATAAATTAGGAAACATACTCAATGTACACAACGCAATTGTAAAAAATACTCCACTTTTCATCCTTAAATACAAGACACTTATCATTAAGACACATGATAAAAAAAATTGGTTAATTTAATTAATAATATTAAATTATATGTAATTATGATGTTTTTCCAAAATTAACCTAAAAGTCATTGGAATTAACTATATATATATAAAAAAATACTAACTATATTACTTTTTTCTACTTGCTTTCCATCTAAATATATATAACAAGAGATAATATTAGTGAAATTTTAATTTTTAAAATTAAACTCTTCAATTCTTCAATCCTCATAAGAAAGAAAAAGAGAGAATTCATAGCATTTATTGTTTATAAAAAAATAATTAAAGATATTTTGGTTAACAAATAATTAATACAAGAAAAATATAGAAAAAAAAATCTCATAAAAAGAAATTATTTCAATGATAAAGATGAAATTTTAAAAATAATTAATATGTTCTTATTCTTTTAAAACGTGAATATTTCAAAATAAGTAAAGTCATATTTTATTTGCCTTTTTTTAAAAGAAATTTTTGTGATTTACCAATCAAACGTTTTATTTTTATTTTTTAGAGCATCTGAGCAAGTGATCATTATGTTACTCTTTAACCTGAAAGTGCGATTTACGCAGATGGCATATGTAGAAAAGCGGCTTAAGGAGATATTCTCCATTTTTATAAATTATCACCAAGATTTTTTTTTCTTTGTTACGGGGTTTTCTAAAATAATGTTGACAGATTAATTGATTATGGAAATTAAAATGTAATACACTGAACATGTAAATCGACTAAAATAATATTGTTTCAACTTAATTAATAATTTCAAATTTAAATTTTGACTATAAAATTACGTTAAATACTTAAAAAAAATATTTCTCGTTATAATCTTCAAAGCTGAGACATGATCCGGTAAAATATGCACATTCTTTTAAAAAAAAGTTACAATATTAGGTATAACAATAAAAGTATTATGCTAACTAGTAACTACTAAGATCTCAAAAAATACAAAAAATTAATAAATATTGTTAAATTTTCTTACAAAAGGTGTCTTCTAAACCCTGGATCCGCATAGGCTTTCATTATTACGAGAAAGAATCATTAGCAGATGCTACATTTGCACGCTTTCTGCTATTAAACCATGCATACACAGCATCATGGGCAAGATGGTTGTTCCGCATGTTAATTATGATATGATATTTGTTGAAGGCCGTTGGATCCTAAACATCGTCATCATATCGTGCTCTTTTTAAGGTGACGCCACTCACACGCCATTCTCATGGGCTTTGATGACGAGTGTGCTTCTTTCCTCCCCTGCTCAGCCTCAACTTCGGTCTATATCACACATAATTATGTTCACAGTCCACACAATTGTTAAACAATTTTATCTTATTCAAAATAATTTGATTTCTCACTTAAAATCTATAACTTGTGTTTGAATCAAGAATTTTAAAATTTTATGGAATTTAAAATATTTAGAATTTAAATTATTTAAATTTTTTTAATTTTTAATTTTTTGTTTGATAGAACAATTCAATTTTTTCTATATGCAAAATTTGAATTTAATATTTTAAATAGATGAAATTTTAATATTAAATTTTATAAAAAAACAAACTCAATCTAATTTTGAAATATTAATTAAAAAATATTTTTCAATTTTTTATGATTAAAAATATAAAATATTTATAATTTTAACTAGGGTTGTTTGTCCAACCACAACAAGTGATGTTTTTAAACCAATATCAACCAAGACTATTTTTTGGTCGACATCAAATATGTTTTTTTTGTCAAAGTATGCTGGGAATATTTGTCAGCTGACATCAGTCGGGACTATTTTTCGGCTAACGTTGGTTGAATTTATTTTTTAGCTGATGTTGGCTAGATTCTTTTACCAACGTCGGCTAGGGTTTGTTTGGCTGACACCGCCTAGGGTCTTTTCGAATGACATTGACCAAGGCTATCTTTAGCCAACGTCGTCCTAAAAAGTCCTAGTAGGCGTTGACAAAAAAATCTACCCAATATTGGCTAAAAAATAGTTTGGTCAATGCCGACCAATAGAACCTACTCGATGTCAACTGAAAAATCCCTAGTCGAAGTTGGCTAAAAAATAGCCCTGACCAATGTCGGACAAAAAACCCTACCCAACATCGGCTATAAAATAGCCTTGGCTGATGTTGACTAGAAAATAGATTTAACCGATGTCGATAGAAAAAACTCTAGTAGATGTCGACTATAAGAACTTAATCGATGTCGACTAAAAATAGTCATGTCCGATGTTGGTCAAAAATACCTAGTTGGTGTCAGCAGAAAAAACCCTAGCCAACATCAACAAAAAAACCTAGCTAATGTGGTTAAAAAATAGCTCTGGCTGATGTCAACCAGAAAAACCTAGTCGATGTCAGCAAAAAAAATCTTAATCAACGTCGACTAAGAAAATCTAGTTGACATCAGCCAAAACACCCTAACTAACATTAATTAAAAAATAACCCTAGCCAATATTGGCTCGAAAAACCTAGTTAACATCGACTGAAAAACCCTAACATGTGTCTACTCAAAAGTTAGTCATGACCGATGTCAATAGAAAAAAATCTAGCTAATGTCGGCTAAAAAAATCATTGGTCAACATCAACTGAAAAAACCTAGATGACAACGGCAAAAAAATTCCTTGACAGACGTCAGCAAAAAATTCTCATGACTGACGTCAGTGAGAAAATAACCTTAACCAACATCATCTAAAAAAAATCTTAGCTGATATCAACAAAAAATAGTTTTGGTTAAAATCATACAAAAAAATTATGACCGAAAAAACCTCGGCCAACGTTAATGAAAAATAACTTATGTCCATAAAAACTTTGGTCACCTTTAGTTGCAAGTATTGAGCAAGAAAGAGTCACGAGCAAGAATGTGAGTTAAAGTGAGCATCTTCGAAAAAAAAATTTCAAATTCTATATTTTTTTAGAGAATTTGAAATCTCACTGTTTTAATCAATCAAAATTATTCATAAAAATATCAAAAATTAAATCTCCTTTCAAATATTCTATCCAAACAAGCTATTTTATCATGAATCATTTTAAATTTCTTGAAAAAATAAATTCTCCTACTGAATTGCTCCATCCAAACACACGCTAAGAGTTCTGAAAATTATACTTAAAAACTATAAATCAGAAACAACTCAACATATTTTCAAATTTATATTTCAGATTTCCTCTACATAATTTCCAGCTCAGCTTAGTTGTGTTTTTGCATCACACCAGTAGTAGTAATAGTAAAAATACCCAAACAGTTTTGTTACAAACTCTAGATTGAGGAGCCATTGCAGAATTTGCGTTCATCATTGCAACATTCGGTGAGGGTACGTGGCTCCAAAAAGCATTATAACTTCAACTTTTGAATTAAAGGTGGCTAAATGGGCCTGTCTGGATGGGTTAGCCCTAACAACCTGCAAATAAGACCAAACTATAATCTAACAGGAAATTGTGCTTATTAATGGATAAATTATGAAGGGTCAAATTCATAAGTTTCTTTAAAATTAAAAATAAAATAGTACTAGGAAAAGATGCAATTAAGCTTAATCTAAAAATCTTAGGATAAATTAAAAATAAAATACGAAGGATAAATTATGAAGGGTCAAATTAATTTATTAGAATAAAATTCGTTAAAACATAAAAAATTGAAGGTAAAAGATGCAATTAAGCTTAATCTAAAAATCTTAGGCTAGAAAAAGAACTAGGAAAATTCGGCCTGGCCTAATAGGCCTACTGAGACAATATTTATGCATAGTAATTTCTCTGTGCATCTTATATTTACATATAGTATTTCCTGGTATTTATTTACATAAGGTATAAATAACAATGTTCTTCTACTCAAGTTTTATTTGGATATCGGGCCTTCGGTTTTCAAGATAGACATGGGCCTAAATAGTATAGGGCATTACTATTGTCACTACCAGCCTTAGCAAATAATCATTTTATCCTTCTAAGTTTTCCTATACCCTCAACTATTCTCCATCATGACACCCCCACCATTTCTCTTTCTCTCTCACTATTCTCTACCCCTCCATTTTTAATTATAATCAAATTAACCATCATACAAATTAATATCATAAATTAATTTGATTACCAATAATAAAGATAATTCATATATTAACTAATTTGGTTACTTTTATAAATGGTAATTTCTATCTAATTAATTAAATTTTAATTAAAAAAAGACACTGATTACTATTAAAAATGGTAAATTATATTACAACTAATTTTATTGCTTAAAAAAGTGTAACTTGCAATTAAAATTAATTAAAAGGGGTGTAAAAAATACACAATGAAAACATGATTCAGTTGTGTTATTTGGAGGAAAAAATACACAATAGAATCATGATTTCGTTGTTGAACAATATAACGAAATCATAATTTCATTGTATATTTTGTTTACACCCCCTTTTGGCGACAAAAACATGATTCTATTGTGTTATTTGAGGGCAAAAAAACATAACGAAAATATAATTTCGTTACACACTTATACAACATAATTATGTTTCTGTTTTTTTTTCACTCTCATTTATGCAATAGAAACATGTTTTTGTCCAAGGGATAATTTGGGAATAGAACTAAAAGGCATCCACGTGGGTAATGCTAATAACAAAAGTGATAGTGCCAATAGTAACTGCCACAGTATATAAGAGGTTTACCTAATAACATTTAGAGTAAATTACACATATTCCCTTATGTTTAAGAAAATTACACATGTCTCTCTTCCTTTTGATAAACATACACATGTCTCTCCCGAAGTTTAAGAAAATTACATATATCTCCCTTTGTTTTTAAAACTTATACAAAATCCCTAAATGATGTCTAAGCATTTGACAATATCAAGTTATGTGTGTTGACAATTTTGATTAAAAAAAAGGCTAAAAAATGATGTAAATTTTTTTAAAAACTTGATACTTTATACAACAACATACATGAAGATTGGGATGTATCTGAACCTAGCTTCGGACAAAAAGTAACAAATTTAAATTTTACAAGTATAAAAAATAGATATTTTTTTTTGTAGTGACGGATTCCAAACATTTTCATATTATGAAGATGAAAAATATATTTTATCCTTTTTTAGATAAAATTATCAACACACTTGTTATTGTCAAATGTTTAAAGGATATTTAGAGGGTTTATATAGGTTTTAAAAATAAAACAGAGACATGTGCAATTTTTTAAAATCTAAAGAGAACCATGTATAGATTTTATAAAATGTTGAGAGACATATATAATTTTCTTAAATTTAATGAAAAACATGTTTAATTTACTCTAATATTTACATTCATACGGTACTTGGATTCCTGCCATTTTGCAAACTCAAGATACGTAAATCGTGGGCTTTGATAATGGGCCAATATCGCCGACACCAAGCCTACATTCCCAATAATTAGACTATGTTAATTAAATTCAAAATAATTAGATATCCCTCGAAAAATTATAAACAAAAGAGAAACACGTGTCTTTTTTTTATTGGATAAATATTAAATAAAATAAAAAATAAACTTGGCAGAAATTATGAAACAGCGGTTTATTTAAATAGTGTTTTTCATTAGAATTTAATATAAAAATAAAAAAATTATTGAAGTTAAAACACAATTAATTAAAGGATATTTTTTTTTAGAAATAGTATCATTAAATAGAATCAAAATAATTAAAATTTATTTATATTTAAGATTAAAATATTATTTTTTCTCAAGAATGATTATAACGAACTTGTTTTTAAGTGAACTAGTTATACCTTTTGGAGTTTAAATTTTAAATTAAACGATAATTTCAATTAGAAATTGATAAATTCTAACTAATGTCTTTGTAATATTGATTAAAAAATAAAAAGATAATTTTTTTATTGAGATACATAAAATTGTGTTATTCATGACTATTTTTACACTTATTACTTTTATAACTCTTTTTAATTTCTTAATTAATATCGTAAATATACTAACTCATAAGACCCTTCTAAATTTACTCAACCACCCATTCAGACTCAAAGATTAGTTTATACAAAAAAAAGAAAAATAAAAAGAAAGACTCAAGATTAGAGTCATACTTTGATGAATAAAGGCGACAACTGAAAAGAAAACAATGCAGTGATTATTACTAACTTGTTATTATGCACTGCACCAAAAAGAAAACTTATTATTATGCACAATAATAATGATGTCTCGCAACTCCCCTTGTCTGTTTCTAATAATATTTTGCTGTTTTCTATAAAAAAAAAAATATTTTTGCTGTATTGTATTTTTTCTTTTCTCTGTCTGTCTCATTGTTTTTTTCTTCCTAAAAAAGGTATTCCGAATTGCAGGCAAGCTTCATCATTTTAGCGTATAGTATCCGAATCAAATTGAGCGAATTCAAATTTAAGGAAAAAAATACCACTGTATTTTACATATTAATGGTGTCTCTGGTTCAGAAGATAATCAAAGAAAAGATTAGGAAAAGAATGAAAACTACCAAAAAATTAATTCTTTCCACAGCTTGGAACATAATAAAAAGAGTGAGACCCAAGTGAATAAACAATACTTTCTATACTGGACGGAAAGCAAGTGGAAAGAGGAACAGCACCTACTTTTCATTGTGTCATGCATCAATTGTATATATACAATTACAGTATATAATTGAAAATATTAAAATAAAATAATAATAATAAATATTTTTTAATAATAGAATTTATTTTCAAAACATATATAAAAAAATAATTATATATAATATGATTTGCAGTGTCAATATTTTATATTTAAATAAGGAAACTACAAAAATATTATTTATCAACTTTTAATTATATAAAAAATTATTTTTTATTTACACTTGACTTTTTTTTTTTACTTTCGCTTTTTTTTTTTCAAACATACCATGAGTCCATAAGTAAAAAAATTCTTTGTACAGATATTGTATATTCGACTAATACACGGAAGAAGCAGAGTTTAAATGTACTAACAAAGAAAGAGAAGGATTTGATCGTGGTAAAATTTTCAAACACACAGCATTCATTTATTTATAAAATATTTATATCATTCAAATGTTTGAATTGTTCAGCAAAATTAATTTCCTTATCTAATGACTTGGTATCTCTGCAATCTCATACAAGGATTCTGTCACATATAAGATCTTGTTAATTTCCAACTTGTAAATTTACCAGAACAGAAAATTTCATACTGCAGTGCATGGTATATATACACAATGCGACTCGTGCCCTCTAAAAGGAACATAAAATGAAAGCTATCCAGGGATGATGAACAACTTTAATTAATTTCCCAATCAGCACTTCAACCCCGCGAGCTTTTTGTTGATCATCTCTCTCGGGGCAAAGCTATCCACAATTGTTTGTGTTTCGATGGCTGAAACTTCTTTGAGGGACTTGAGAATTGAGATTGGTTTGCTAATTGCAACTTGGTATTTTAATTAATTAAGGCTTTAATTTATAATTAATTTGTGTCCCTTTAAGCACCGCTGCAAAAATCATTTGGTGCTGCCTTCTGCACATGGATTGTGATCATTTCATTTGTTGGAGGCTGACATGGGCATGCTAGTGCTATGAATTTTGGAACCTCATCTCCTGGCATCAGCACCGGCAAGCTCTCACATCGGTTATGCCTCATCATCTGAACACCACAAAACAAAACTCATTAATTGTTTCCTTGCAGAATAATAATAATAACATGAGTCAAACATGTTTTACTCTTCTAAAATATTTTGAAATGTTAATTTTAATTACTATAAAAATTTGGAATAAAAAGGACATGTATTCATGATATAAAACAGTTTAACACCTATAGTTAATTAAATTATCTTAAAATTCATATTAATAAAAAAATTTAATTAAATAACAATGTAAAACAATATATAAGGATTAAACTCTAAATTTTTTATATAGATTTTTAATTTTCATAGTTTAATAAAAACAAGTGTTTTTTGTTTCTAATAAGAGACTAAAATTCCTTAATTTTTAGTACACATATATAGAACCTAATAACGTATAGAACTTTTATAAAGACTAGAATTAATATTTTGATAAGTGAAGAACATATTTTTCCTAAGCAATAACAACAATACGATGATAAATTAGAATTAGAAGCAAATGGTGTTTTTGGTGTGACTGTGTGAGCAAGTTACCAAGACAGGAAAGCCAGGTTTGTGAAGAGGGGGAGTTAAGTCTGCTTGTGTCTGAGGCCGAGTGTCGATAACCATACAAAATGGAAACAAAGGCTGGAGCTTTTCCCAGTGCAAGCAGCAGCAAAAGAAGCAACAAAGGAACAATAACAAGGCAACGAGAAGAGCTAAACCAAGAGGAAATGAAATAGATACTCCATTCGATGTGTCCTCAATCTCCATTTTTCTTCTCTCATTTCCTTTCACCTGAATGAATCAAGTCACAGAAAGCATCAGCTTTAATAAGAAAGAAACGTGGAGGCTCTGCACGAAGGATGCACTTACTAGTTAGTGGGGTGTAACATATTTTATTACAGATAGATGTTTGTTTGATGTGACTTAGAAGGAGAGTTGGTGGAGGTACATATTCCGTTTAGTACGGAAAGAAAAATCCCAACCATATTTTTACACTTACTCTGCCAGTGTGATGGGTGAAAATCTGCTCACTCAAACATGAAAAATAGAGATTTAGTTTTTGATTATGAAAACAATATATGATAAATTTATGGTGCCGTTAAATTTATATAAAAAGTTATAATATTTAAAGATTAATTTGATGACATTAAATCTTAAAATTTTAGAATTAATTTATTACTAAATTTGTTTGTAGAATTAATGTGTCATATTTTTTTTTATAGACTAAATTTAAATTTTTTATCTTTCAACAATTATTTTATCATCTCATCATACTTTCATAAATGAATTTTACTATTGACTTTTTTTCTTCTTCTTATGTAATCTCTTATTCCTAGTGTGGATGATATTTACACTTATAATCTCTTATTCATTCCTAATGTTTTAACACTTGTAATTATAAATATTTACTATGGGACTAAAATTTCCAATATATAAATATTATATTTTGTGTGGTTATCGACACTCATACATATTTAAATTCAATAATACAGATTTCAATAAAGTTAGTATATAAACCAATCAATTATAAGTCAATTTGTTATAAATATAAAATATTTTAACCATATATTTATATTTCCTTTTAATAATTTTATATTGTTTTTAATCCAGGATTTAATGTTATTTCTTTTACAAGCAAAGCATATTATTAATAGGGAAACACAGAGGGAGCATGAGATATGCCCCAACTGACAAGATAAAAATCAGAAGGTTAAATACACAGCATGCACTAATAACCAGGCACTACGCCACCCTCCCAACACATTTCCCTCATAAACAGGGTCTCATGCAATTTTATTTTATTTTTCATTTTTGAAAGAAAGTATTCCCTAAATCAAAAACTGAAGTGGATTTTATTTTTTCTAATAAAGTCTTTATCACAAGTACAGTCATAAAATTAAACCTCTCTATCAGTATCCTTAAGAAATTCAGCTATCTATCTATCAATTGTACTGCTTCGTATCTCATGCAAATATCAATAAGCATGTTAATGAATACTATACAAGAGACAAACAAACGTAGATCAAACAAAGAAAAATCAATGTCGCTAGCATACTGTTAGAGTATTAAATTTAGAAGAAAAAAACCATTAAAAGAGACAATCAAACGTAGATCAAACAAAGAAAAATAAAGAGATTAAGAGACAAACATGAAAAAGGTAGTGATAAAATAAAGAAAAACTAAAAAAATCATTAGAAGAAAAACAAGGCTTTTTAATAGATTTACTTAAATAAGAATTAATTACATTTCAAAATTATTGGTGCCATACTTTTTGCTCTATTATTGGTGTCATCAAGTTTTAATGCTTATGATTACTATTCTTGCTTGAGAATAAAGGAACATGAAAATTAAAAAAAATGTTTCTCTCGTAAATGTGTGTTTCAACGCTCAATTTATATTAGGTGAATTTGGTTCGAGGTTCACCAGGAAAGTAAAATTAAAGGATGAAAAAATAATTACAGATTAATTGATGCCAACAAAATTTATATTAATAATGAAAATCAAACTCATTCTTTTAAGATATAAATTTGTTTTTTTTTATCAATTGAATTAATTTTTATTGGCAGTGTAAACATATATGATAGTATTAGGAATAAGAGGCTGTGGAAAAAAAATACATTTATTAATAAGATAATGGAACAGTATGTGGTCTCGTAAAAAATGATGAAAATATGTGAATGTGAATTTTCTCAAGTTAAATCACATTCTTGAGTCAAAATAAAATAAAATAAAATAAAAATTACATTCTCTAAAATAATTTAAATATATTTTATAATATATATTTTAACATAAATATATAATCATATTATATAAAATATTATTTATCAATTTTTTTATAATTAATACAAAAATTGTTAAAAACATAATATATATTTCAAATATTCAACATTAAATCAAAATAAAACAATTGGAAATATAACCTGAACTTGTTCTATATATTTTTTTTAATCTGACTTAATTAGCGGGCCATGTTCCTAATGCTAATGCGCATCCCTAGTTTTATCACATTGGGATTCGCACCTTCAATCCTGTGGTCAGTTCCTAGTTAATTAGTCTCTGAAGACAGCATTAGCAAATCGCGATAAGACATTCAAATATAATATGTAACCACAAATTAAAGCCACATGTGAAAGTTAATTAAGGCTGCTTTCGCATAAAGTTGTCCACTTATTATTTTTTTTAACCTCCATTTAAAGGAAGTCGTCCACTTTCAATGGCACATAATATATGGGATAGTATCATAATAGTTTCGACCCACCCAACCATGGTGGGTGTACCAGTGTTAAGCACGGTTGCTTATAAAGGGCTATTTTTCACCCAACTAAATAAATTCCATAAGTCCGTAAAAAATAAGTTGGATCTACCACCAAAAAAAAAACTTTGACTTTTAAAATGAGTATGTAATTTGTGTAGAATAATGCTTAAACTTTTATGATATATATTTGTTCTGGGTATTTGAATTAATTTATTTTCAAAATAATTATTTTTTCCCGTAGTTTTTAAGAGTTTTTTTTTTGGTAATAAGATAAGATTGGCTATCATAATTAAATTACTTGTAAATATAAAATATGCACTAAAAAGTAAAATTATGATACTTATTATTATCGTTACATTTACTATATTTTAAACTATACAATAAATCATCTTTAAAGAAAAATATTTATTTTATATATGCTCATGCCTCTTAACAGAAATTATTTTATACCAATATTATGATAAGAAAAAAATATGCAAAATTATATTAAAGTATTAATAAATTTAACACACAAATGAGCACTTCACAATTTTTTTTAATATTCAAAGAACATTATTTTTCAACAAATTAAAAAAAAATTGGCTTGACTGCACGTTATAGTTGATTTTTGGAAATTTTAATAAAAATTATACGTTTTAATATAAATTTATATTTATTGTCAACTTAAACATGTATTATAAAATGTCTAATAATTTAAAATTTAATTGTATTCATCTTTAAAAAATACATGATTTGCAATAATTTAATTTAGGAAAAATTTGGTTTTAGTTTTGATACATTTTGTCAAATTTGCTCATGGTTCCTACATTTTCATATAAATGGATTGAGTCTCCTAATTTTTTAAAATATGTTAATTTAATTCCTTTTCTCAATAAACTTTCATGTTTTTTAATGTTTAGAAAGACCAATTCTACATGTTTTAAAAAATTGAGAACTAAATTCATCTAACATAAAAATATTAAGAATTCTGAAAAAGTCTGACAAAAAATATAGAAACTAAAAAAAACTATTTTTCTCTTTATTTTAATTGGTTTGACATATAATCAGAAAAAAAATAAAATTCTGTCTCATGATTCTCATCCGTCTAAAAGAAGTGATAGCATTAGGTCTCAGTCCCTGTCGAAAAATTGGAACTCCTAGGTGGAAAGCACTATAAATTTGAACCTAACTTATGGAAAGCAACTAAATCGAAATAATTCAAATACTAAAAGTTAGATGATAAAATGCAATAATTGTTGATAAAAAAACTAAAACAATAAATTATAGCTTCATAATTTATTATATATTTATTAGTCTTTTTTATGATGTTTATCAACATTTTTTATACAAAAATTTATAAATATATTTTATTTATAAGATAAACGTGTCACTTTAAATAATCAAATTCCATATTTGTTGTTGTAAATAAACCGTATTCAGAAATCAGAGCAGAAAGTTAGAACCGCACGAAGAGGTTCCTCTCTTTCTTTAGGTAAATTTTTCATACAAAACGTTAGGAAATTGGCATTTTTTTTTATCATTCTGGTGTACTTTTTTAAAAATAATTAAATTAGTGTAATTATTAATAAAAATATTAATTCATAGTAAGTTATATTTCATGAGCACGTTTTTTTTATGTGAATAATTTTTTAGTTATAAACCTTCATAAATGCAGTTGTACTTGTGAAGTGTGATTTATCATATATTGGTACTTTTTTTTTAAAAAAAAACTATTGATTTAGTAATTTTAAAAGAAAAATGTACTAAATCGGTAAAGATCCAACTGACAAACTATAATCTTAGAAGAAATGACTACGGCCCATTAAATCCTGACGAGTCAATTTTAAAATGTAATTTTACATTCACAAATGACTATTTCAAAAGAGAAAAAGGAAATGTTGGAAGCAATTGGGAAGTAGAGAAAGCAATAACCCAAAATAAACTAAATTCCAACGTCAATAAAGCCCACATAAATTTTTTTCTTTTATCAGTGAAGAACGAAAGACATTTATTTGTTACACTTTTACTATTTCATCCTGCACCTCCTATTATATTCGAAAAAATTCATTCTAAGATAAAAATTAGTATACCAGATGGACTTTTTGGAATATAATAAAAGATTTAAGGTGTAGGATGTAAAGTGGAGGATCCAATAGCCAAAACAAAATTAGAGAATTTGAACTTGTACCAACCCTTTAGTACACATGGGATATTTCATATAAGACATTTGTAACTTATTAAATAAATAAATCTTAAAAGTTTTATTGTAAAAAAAATAATCTTTAAAATTTGTAGTGTGTAGTGTACAATCTTAAAAATTCTGCTTCCAGCCTACGTGGATCGTAAAATCCACCATGGGATTGGATCCTCTTCCTGAATTAGAACTTTTGTCATGGTTTGTGTTATAATCTGAATAGAAATATTTTTTTTGGGTAAGTAATGTTCTGAATAGAAATATATTAATAAAATTTATTAAAAAAACTAAAATTTTATATATAATAAAGTCAAGATCCATTTTTGTAACAACACATTAATTTGACAGTTGTGGATAAAATATAACGTGTATAACTAACACATACTTATATGTGAATTGGACAACAAGGATTCTAAATATTTTGTAATTTTTTTGACAGCCTAAATAATGTATAATTAATCAACATTCCTATCGCAACGTAGGCCACGTGGGACCACGATAAAAAAAGATAAAAAGATAGTGAATTTTTCAAAAAGGAAAATCGGATGAGTCGTTATCAAAGTTTATTTAAGGAAAACAAAAGAAAAACAAAAAAAAATAAAAAATGATTTACGGTTTGAGAAAACGTCTGTCATGAAGACGAAGAAAACCTTTAATTGAGTATGCTAAAAATAAAGTGACTTTTTGATTATTTATTTTCCCTTGAGAACATGAAGATGAAAACCTTTATATTTTTTTTGTTTATTTAGAAAATGAAAGTGAACTTTTATTTTTTAGGGTAAAAAAGGGAATTTTATGTTTTTTAGGTCGATAAGGATTTGTCATCGCTCTTATGTATCCTCAGATTCCATGAGAAAATCAGACTTACATAATTCTTTAGGTAGAAAATAGTTTGTGTGTTGGGTTGATTTTTTTTTAAAGATTTGTTTTAATTGCGTGACAAAGAGTCATTAAGGTGTTGGACCTTGAACGACATTGAATTTTAAGAAAACAACTGAAAGAATCACTTAAGGCATTGAACCTTGAAACAATTTTGAGTAATGTGCAAATTTTGTGGAGAAAAAAAAAAAGAATTGAGTGATTATTTATTTGTGGAGAAAAGGGAAAATCTCAAGTATACTTTGTAAAGTCAAGCAAGTCAGATACCCAACATGACTTTCATGAAATTTTACTCACACGTTTATTAAAACACCACAAAGCAAGTCTTAAGTTGAAGACTCAACATGGATTGCACACAATGTGAAAAAAGACTTCGGTTTGTAGTAAACTTTGCGAAGTCCAGTAAGTCGAAGACTCAACATGACATTCACTAAATTTATCCACACATTTATTAAAACACCACCAAGCAAGTCGGAGATCCAATATGGAGTGCACGAAATGTAAGCATGTACTAAAGAGTACTAACATAGAATTTCAAAAATGTTTAACGTAATATTAAGTAATCAATAGACGAGACACACACAAATAAATCAAATGAGAATAGAAAGAGATGGAATAAATGTGAAGAATCCACTTAGTAATTAAGAGGGCAGGGTTAAAACATGGGGGAGATAAATAAGTGACAAAATATTTAAATGCACTACGAACTAACCAGACGATGATAAATAAAAACAGAATAATAGAGCCAAACCGAAAAAAAAAGTGGTTTAAATAGTAGTCCTGCTTCATTTGGGCTATGCCTGAAAAGAGTGAGAATGTGCATGTAAATGGAGGTGTGACTTATTTATTTTATGTAGAATTATTTTTTGAAAAAAATGGGTAAGGCTTAAAATGAAAGAAAAAATTACATATGTGAAAAAGGTGGTGTTAATAGAAATTTTGATTGTTTTTATTTTCTCTTTTTTTGTTTTTTCTTTTATTTTTTTTATTTTTATTATATAAAAAAAGATGGACAACAAATATTTTTTTAAAAAAATTCTAAGAGTCTCACCAGTGGCCAAAGGTTCACCGACGAATTGAAACAAATCAAAGTAAGAGACCAAAAGAAAGAGGAGAAGAGAGGAGAGGAAGAGTGAAGGAAAGAAAAAAAAAAGAGAAAGAAAGAAATAAGGATATGCATGGAGCTCCCTCCTCCTTTAGTGAATGAAGTGTGTCAAACAACATGATGCACTCTTTTCATGCCTCCTCTTCTTATTTTTTATATGTTCTCTCTATGTGTGTTTTTGTGTAATTTTTTTTCTTTGTAATTGTATTCATGCATCCTCCTTTCATAGTATTTTTCTCCTTGGGTCCTTTATAATTCTTTTTCTTCTTCTTATTATTTTTGTTTTATTTTTATTTTTCCTTTCCTTTTTTTTTCTTCATTTTTTCCTTATGTTCTTTGTCCCGTTCTTTCTTTCCTTTTTTTTCTTTCCTCTTTTTTTTTCTCTTTATTTTTTACTTTCTTTTTCTCTTTTTTTCTTTCTTTCCTTTTTTTATTTTTTCTTTTCTTTTTTTTCTTTCTTTTTTTTTCATTTTTATATTTACTTATTTTTGTTTTTTTTTCATTTTTTTGTCTTTTTTTGAAAAATTTATCCGAACAGGCTATGATAATTGCCTTAATAGAAAATAATGGTATAAAATATGAAAAATTAATACAATTCAGTTAGATTTAAAATAGATGTTGAATAAAAAAAATAATATTTAACAAAGACCGAAAAAATGTTAAATTATTCTTGATATTTAATTATAATAACGAGAATTATACACATTTTAATTTTTCAACAAATGCGTTATACCTCTGTCTAAAGTACAATGATATTGTATGATGCATGATTTGTTGGTTAATTTGAAAAACGAGATGATACTGGATAAATCTGAAGTTGTGTATAACACTTTCAGATTGAATCAAATTTCGGGATTCAACCAAAATTGTTCAATCGGATAAAATCAGAAGATTATAATTCAAGAGTTTTGTTTTGGTCTTGTATGTTTTGTCACCCGTTATGCTTTCTGAACCAGAATGATTATTTATGATCAAAGAACATGTGGTTTTTTGGCAGTTGATGAAAGTTTTTTCTTTTTTTAAAAACTGCCGTTGATGGAAGTTTTAGTAACTTCCATGTAACTTCCAACCGTTGATGGAAGTTTTAGTAACTTCCATGTAACTTCCAAAATTTGCCTAAACCGAACATCTCGTTATTACATTAAAACAAGCGTGCACTCTTATTTTAACATAATAAAGATATCAATTACACTAAAATGTCCAACAAACCTTCCCCATTTTAGTGTAATTACCGATCAAATCACCAAAGTCATAACATACAACAAACTACTGCATAGATGAAATATCGTGACGATTGAATTTCATCTTAGCAAATTACACATTTCAAATATTCGAATATCAGGGTGTCACTAAGGATTGAACCCTTTCTATTCATAATGAATACATGAAGATAATCTGCACAATAGTTTATAACATTACTCTTGCTCGACACTAGTTTACTAGCCTGTGTCCCTATCCTTCATAAGCATATCAAAGCCAAGTCCTAGCTTCTTGAAGCGGCTAAACTTCATGCTTATATAGGTAGTCCTTTTCTTTCTTGCACCTGCAAATGCAATTTTTCAAAAGAACCATTGAGAAGTTATACTTCAACCTCCTTAACTTACAGAACCGAACATATTCCTTTTGGGATACTTTTGATGATGTGTTCCAATCTCTACACGTTAAGCTTTCCACATTGAATTCAGCACCTAATGTCATATTAGATGGGAATTGGGTATCTTAACATAAGAGATTTCAGATGGACTTTAATCCTAATCCCACAGCCGACCTTTTCACGAGATCTCTACTTAACCCTTTGGTTAAATGATTGGCCAAATTATGCTGAGTTCTCACAAACTCCACTGATATCACACCATGCATGATTAACTCCCGAACCATGTTATGTCTAAGACCCAAGTGTCTAGACTTCCCATTATACACTTGACTATATGCCTTAGCCAAAGTTCATATGGGGTAACCTTATTCCTTTTGTTAGGAATTCGGTTCAACAAGTAACAGGCTGTCAACATAGCCTTACCCCAAAATCCTTCACTTAAATCCGAATAGGATAACATGGAATTCACCATTTCTTTCAAGGTTCTATTCTTCCTTTCGGCTACACCATTCTGTTGTGGTGTATAGGGAGTTGTAGTTTAATGTATTATTCCAGTAGATTGAAAATAAATCGGATCATAATACTCACCTCCCTTATCCGTACGAAGAGTTTTGTTTAGCCCATTTTGATGAAGTTCTACCTCTTTCTTATAAATTTTAAATTTATCAAGAGCTTCATCTTTTGTATTTAATAAATATACATAACAATACCTTGATGCATCATCAATAAAAGTAACAAGATAATTTTTATGACCTAATGATGTAGTAGCATGCAAATCACACAAATCACTATGAATAAGGTCTAAGACTTTAGTCTCACTTTTAACATCCTTAAAAGGTTTCCTAGTGATCTTGGTCAACATGCAAGTTTTGCATTTTTCAATGTTCATATCAAAAGGAGGAATCATACTTGTTTTTGACATATCTTTTAATCTTTTGTAATGAACATGTCCTAATCTAGCATGCCAAATTTCTGATTTTGTCATATTAGTTATAGAACTACACGAGGTCATACAAACAGATTCATGAACAAAAGGAACATCAATGTTTAATTTAAACATTCCATTACAACGATAACCAAATCTAACAAACGAACCATGTCTTGACAAGATGTACTTGTCACTTTCAAGTACTTGCTTGAAACCACAATTATTTAAAATCATACCAGACAATAAGTTCTTACGAATACCAGGTACAAATAAGACATTATCCAAATACAAACTTTTTTCGGAAGTAAAAACTAAATTCACACAACCTAATCCTAGGATTGGTTCAGTTGCAACATTGCCTATCTTCACAATAGAGCCATCATCGATTGGTCTAAATTCCTTGAACCAACGACGATCTTTGCACACATGGCTTGTTGCTCCCGAATCAAACCACCAAGCAACATCATCATCCTGCAGATAGAATGCAT
Organism: Glycine max; assembly: GCF_000004515.6. Classification (NCBI taxonomy): domain Eukaryota; kingdom Viridiplantae; phylum Streptophyta; class Magnoliopsida; order Fabales; family Fabaceae; genus Glycine; species Glycine max. The sequence goes on from NC_016091.4 coordinate 7,901,128, forward strand.
TAGATATTAGTGATACATAATTTGAATTCGTATTCGAATTAAAATTATTCACTACAATCTGACCTTGTTGCTTTTCAGGATCATTAGACCCACTTGGACCAGCCTTGTTCTTTCCTTTGAACACCCGACAATCCCTCTTTAAATGACCAGGTTTCCCACACTTCCAACATGACAATTTTGTCTGTTTGTTTGGACCTTTGTTCTTATTTCCTTAAAATTTTCGTTTGTTACCTTTAGCATTGTAATTTTGCTTAACTGTTCCACTTTCCTCTACCATATTGACGGAAGAGGAACCTGCTACGTTTTTATCATTGACTTTGTCAATTTCCTGAGCCCCCAGCGACTCCTCAATCATGAAATGACTACCGAGTTGAACCAGAGTCAACTCTTCCTTCTTATGTTTCAAGGTATGCTTGAAGTCTTTCCAAGAAGAAGGTAGTTTATCAATTATAGATGAAACTGCAATGGATTCATCCATTTTCAAATCATGTTGAGTAAACTGACCCAAAATCCGCAGCAGTTCATTATATTGTTCCATAACAGGCCTCGAATCAATCATTTTGTAATTAAAGAAATTACTAACTAAGAATTTGTTACTTGAGGCATCTTCTGCCATATACTTGGATTCAAGAGAGTCCCATAATTCCTTAGCAGACTCAACATTTTGATAAATATCAAAGAGAGAGTCAGACATACCGTTCAGAATGTGTCCACGACAAATGTAATCGTCGTTCTCCCATTTCGAACGCTTCCTTGTTTGATCCAGAGTTTCGTCTTCCATATACACCGGCATCGGTGTACTCAGCACATACACCACATTCAATGTTGTCAAGAGAAAGTGCATCTTCTTCTGCCATCTTCTGAAATCATGCCCTTCAAATTTGTCCAACTTCGCAAACTTGCTTGTCATATTCGAACTATCGTTCGTCATCTCGAAAAATTTGATTCAATCTTTTGTTGGTTAATTTGAAAAACGAGATGATACTGGATAAATCTGAAGTCGTGTATAACACTTTCAGATTGAATCAAATTTCGGGGTTCAACCAAAATTGTTCAATCGGATAAAATCAGAAGATTATAATTCAAGAGTTTTGTTTTGGTCTTGTATGTTTTGTCACCCGTTATGCTTTCTGAACCAGAATGATTATTTATGATCAAAGAACATGTGGTTTTTTGGCAGTTGATGGAAGTTTTTTCTTTTTTAAAAACTGCCGTTGATGGAAGTTTTAGTAACTTCCATGTAACTTCCAACCGTTGATGGAAGTTTTAGTAACTTCCATGTAACTTCCAAAATTTACCTAAACCGAATATCTCGTTATTACATTAAAACAAGCGTGCACTCTTATTTTAACATAATAAAGAGATCAATTACACTAAAATGTTCAACATGATTCTCGTTAAAATGATTTTTTTTAAGAAAAAAATCTTAAACTTTAGGAGCACCAATAACAAAATATTTTTTCATTAATTTTTATAAAACAGAAAAAGATCACATGTATTATAAAAAAAGATCACACATGTTAATAAAAACGTCCAACATATAATATTATCATTTAAAGTAAAAAAAAAAATTCTCTTAAAATTTCTGTTTTAAGCGTCGCTTACAGTTGGACCAATCCTGATTATAGCTTTAATGAGCTAAAATTTGGAGCTGCATGCATCTTATGGCCACCGGTTCTTTTTTCTTGATGTGGAAGGGTTTCGTCGTTCATTGTCTTGCACCAGTAATTCTTCCACTGTGAAAATATATTGTCCAATGCAGTACGAAGCAAAGAAGCTAGCAAAGACTGGAAATATAAATTGATTGAAACAGTTTATTAAAGTTTGTTTATATATATTTAGAAATTCTTTTTAAAAAGAAAACATAAATAATTTGGTAGATAAAATGTTTTTTGAAAAACAGCATGGGAATGTAATCTTACGTACCTAAATAAATAGAGTTTATGAATTATTTTCAGATATGTTCAATTACATCGTGAAATCACATGCTCATGGAGTCTTTCTGCACCTTGGTGCTTTTAATATAATATGCTTATTGCTGATTAAAAAAACAAAACATGCTCATGAAGTCCTGTACTAGTCTCTGTCTTTTCGTGCACCAACGGGGCCACTGGTGACCGGGGTCTTCTATGTCTATGTCTCATGTCTGTACCTTCTAGCAATACAAGCATGATATATGTAGCTTTGACATGTTCTACAATCAATATTGATATGCTAGTCCATGTTGAGATATCTAAAATATTGTGCTCAGGTGATAGTTCTTTCGGTAGAAACCATAATGTTGTGTAAAATGGTACACGTGGTAGTTTTCGCTATACATTTCTTGAGATAAAAAGAACAATCTATTTAAAACACATCAAAATATATCAACACAAACAATAAAATACTAATAATTGCACTAATCAGCTATTTATTTAAAATGGTTGAAATTAATCAAATAACCAATCAAAATACTTGATTTTAATTAGAACCTAAATTTAAAAGCTAAAATGCTTCAATCCAAAAATTTCAAACAAAAATCAATTATCTAAAATACTTCAATCTCATCATGAGCCTAAAAGTATGAAATTCTGCGTAACTTTTTATATTGAAGTATTTTAATTAATATAATCGTATAAAATATTTGCATAATGTAGTTTTCTAGCCTTTAAACTATTTTAAAAAAATTGTTAGAATAATTAAAAAAATATATGATTTTTTTTTTTGAAAAAACATTTTTAAATTATTTTTTAGTTTTTTTTAATAAACATCTACGCATACATACAGTAAGAAGACTGTAAAGATATTCATAAAGGTTGGAAACAATTCTTTATTTAATTGTAGGAGAATGAACAGAAAAATACGTAACAGAAAAGAATTTTCTGAGAACAAAATACAATGATAAGTTGGATTCAGTATAAATGTTAAGTATAATCATTAGATCATCATTACTTCGCCAATGTCCATTAGTACATGTCATGTCCAAATCTTTGTTCTGTAGTATGTACATTTGTATGCTTGCAAGGTATAGGGCCATAGGCGCTTCTTCTTTTTCTTCTTTATATTTTTGTTTTAATTTAAAGAATGAAATGAAAGGTTTTCTGAATCTTTGTCATACTTGTAAGATTTATTCGGTAGAAGAGTGGGAACGAATTGAAGTAAAAGGTAAAAATATGAGACTCATCTTATTTTTTTTTTCATTTTCTTTCTCGCAAACGAACGCACTCATGAGATAAGATCTAAGCTTCTTCCCTTTGTTAATGGCTTTACGTGACATTTGTTTTCACATTTGAGCTTTCTAAAAAGCAGTGACGCCAAGGCATAGGTCATATCTGAAAGATTCTCTTTGAATTATATAGCAAGCGCCAAGCGGGGCAATGGCAACTCTACTCTGAGCTCTCTATAGAGAAAAAAAAAATAGAACCAATAAAAGGGTTGGATAAGACTTTGATTTGATTTTACAAGCAGATGACAAGCGTATTATATCATTGAAATCTAGGTGTTATTTTTATTAATTTTTTAATTTTCGAAGTGGTACCTAAGGTGTATGAACTTTGGATGTTTCACGTTTCTTTTGGTTACAGAATGCGAACACGGATAGTAGTACAAGGACACAATGCACCCTCACTGAAACGACATTTTTGGAGTTAGTACTAACATGCAATAATAATACCTGATACCTGAAGTTTTTGGACTTATTCATTTTTTTTTGGATTAATCGACATGTGCACGTTGGCTTCTGATTTCTATCACACACTCACGTTTCGGCCACTAGTGTCGACCAAAAGATGATTGAAGCCTTCTGTTGAGACCCCTGAAAATGATCCTTAGTAATTCATATTACAACCTTTTAATTATGCTTTAAAGGATATTGACATATTTCAATAGCAATCTGTTGTCTCCTGTTTGCTATTTTCACTTACTGTTTATAAAGATTGTACGTTCATCTGTAGAGTGTAAAGGGGAAGCACAATCTAGCTTGTTTTGATGATTTTGATCCAGGCAGAAGAGTGTAGCCAGGGATGGATGGAGAGGGGAGGATCTCCTTCCTTGACACTTCTCATATAAATAGATATATATTTTAAAGTTAGTTAATGTAAATTTATGTAAAATTAATTATTTATGTTACTATTATAATAATTATTAAGGATAATTAGTGGAAATTAGATAATATAAATTGTGTTTGCTATTATTACTGTAATGATTAAGGTGATAACTAGAATAAAATTATCTAAAACTAATTGTGAGTTTATTGTTTTTATGATAACCGTTAAAATTATTATTATTTTAAAAAAGATAGTTTTAATTTTATGTGTAAAAATAATAAATATTTTTTAAAATTATTATTTATTAAAATTTAAACACTTAAATAATTAAAAAGGAAGAGAAAAAATTTAACCTCCCTTGAATAGATTTCTAGATTCATCCTTGAGTGTAGCATTACGTGAGACAAGCTAAGTTGGTTCTTTTGGTGATTATATAATCAAAGATCATGCATGCCCGCACATGCATAAATGGTGGTGCTTTTATAGTTATGTTGGATTATCTTGGTTAAAATCCGCATGTAGTTTTACGCGAGAGAGAGAGAGCTAGAGAAACATTACTGTTAAAAAAGAAAATTTTGGAGAGAAAAAAAACGTAAACTTTTAAACTTTTCAGAGTCTCACTTTGTCCACACGCCACTACATGTTTGAAAGTACAAATAAACTATTCAATGTATCATAATTTTTTCAAAAAATTATCTATTTACTTCTAAATTCTTACAAGTTTAGTGAGAAAACTCTTTAAATATTTTTATGTACATTCAAAAGAATTAAACACCTTTTTGGAGCTAATGCTTGTATCTTTTTATTCTGTTTTTATGCTGCTGTTAGGAATATTCCCTATCCTCTTTTTTTTTTCCTAATAAATTCTTCTTTTGCAATTTTTAATCCTTTGTCCTAATGAAAATTGAACAATTTTGTAATTTTTTAATCCTTTTCCCCCATTGAAAAATGAACAAATTAGTAAATTAGTAAAGATCACGTTCCTACGTTTACAAAACTAGCACAAGATTAAACGAAAGTACTTAATTATCGATGTCACATCATTCTAAGGAAAAGTGTCTTTATACATAGAAGTTACACAAAAAGAGAGATTGAAAAGCCATGTCCCAAAAGAATAGAAACAAAACCCGAACTTTACTCTCTTATTATTTTTGTCTTAACATTTTTGCTTGAGCTCTTCACATGCATTGATTCAGGGACAATTAATAACTAGGCTTTCGTCCATAAATTGAATTATTACATCCACTATCCACATGAACATTTATGATTGGCAATTTTGCCTGAGAATCACACGGACGAGTCCAGCATACTCTGGCAATTCGATATTAAAAAAATTAGCCTCTGTCATAGGCATATGTGAGAGAACAAAACCAATGAACGTTAATTATACTCCTTATGAGGAATAAAAAACTATCCTAAGTGCACTTGCAGCTCTTCTTCCTCTGTTCAATTCTCATAAACATCTTCCTCCATATCCTGCACTTCTAAACAACGCTTGCTTTATGTCTTCAGAACTCAGCATCGTCCTTTGCTCCGATTCCTATTACATAACAAACAGGATAATAGCATTGATTAACTTCAATCAAAAAACGCCATATGGGATGAATAGAAAATATGCAACTAAATAAGATATATTAGGCAGTGCCCAAAAACCATGGTAGTAATGTACCTCTGAGCATGAAGCCTGCATTGTGAAATCATTGAAACAGCTAATAACACATTGTTGAATCTCTAGGCCTAATGCTTCCAGAGTGTTTACTGTAGATAGTATCAAGCCTGGCTTCCCTGCACAGCAAATTTCCACCCGGGTGTCCACACTCCTCTCCACCTCAAACTGCAAAGACCAATATAGGAAAATATAAAAATCAATGCAGGACTGCACCATTATTTCAAAAAGGTCTATCAGAGAAATTATTACATGTTTGAGGACCATTATATTTTAATCAATCTCCATGTGACACATAGCTGAGTCTTATTAACTCTTTTTGGTAAATTGAAAATTTCAGTTTTATATCACATGAAAATAGGTCGGAGTCGAAGGACTACGTAGTAATTTCTTCTTGGAGGTGATAGGGAAAATCCATACCTTGGGTGAATTTCTCACTAGGATTTCATTTGGTTTTACATCTTTGAAAATGCCTGCCATGTTTGAATCTACTTCTACTTCTTGCTGCAGATTGTTGATCTTCTCCAGAAGTTCTTTCATGTAATCAATAGTGTCTCCAAGTATAGATGTTCTATCCATCTGTGATATGCATTCAACACAACAAATTAGATCTACACATTATGTAAGTACAGCTCTCATTGAATGAATGGCTCTCACTCACTGCATAGTGCATACCTTACTAATCTTGGGGACAATTGCTCTTAGCATCGAGAGCCGGTCGTTTAACCTCTTTCTTCTTCTCCTCTCCGCCATTAGATTCTTGGAGGGTTGCCCCTGAAGCTTCTTTGATCGGTTCTTTCTTTCCAGACCCGTTCCCATGTTGAAAACCGGCATTTCAGAGGATTGGGTTGGCTCCATTTTACATGTGGTTTGCAGCTCCAAATTCTTAAGCTCTTCCCCAAGCAAACCCTGCTCCTCTTCTTCCATCATAGACAATATTGGATAATCCTCTTGACCAAGAAATGGAGGGGTATTGAGTGGAGTATCAAGGGTGCTATAGAATGAATCCATAATCTGTGGTGATGATTCATCAAGTAAGCAGCCATAGATTTCACTGAAGGGGTAGTCGTTATTGTAAGTTTGAGGAACTTCTTGACCACAAGAAGAGTTTGGAAGGTAAGGTAGAGAGTTTTGATCAAAGCAGTCAAAACTCCCACCATCAAAGAACTGGTTTTCTTCTGTTCTTGGATTGGTGTCCCATGTTTCTCTTCTTAGAGTCATTAATTCCTCCAAGAAATCCTGGTCATAAAACTCCATATCTCTCTCTTTCTTTCTCTAAATGTTTGTGTGTGTATGTTGTGAATATGCTAATTCTTTAAGAAACACACCTTTTGAGTTTTGAGAATACGTAGGGTACTATATAAGGATGAAGAAGTATTTAAATAGGGGAATACAGCGAGGCTTGTGGCGTATGGATTATTATATGCAATGTAGTATGATGATGATGTATTCATTAGAACCTATAGTCTAAGACAGAGAGATGGAATCTGCTTTATTTTCATTTCACAGTGGTTCATGTCTCTTTCACCGAAATCGCTGCAATCAAACACAAACTACATATTTAATTGGTATTCTCAGAAAACTTTGACCCTCGTATCTGTCTGGAAGCAAAAAAGAATGGAGTTACCATCATAAACCCTGCCAGGTTCTTTGTATGTTTAAAGCTATGTAATATAAATTGTTGTAAAGAGAATAGAAAACCAACCTCTCTCACTCAACCCTTAAAGAAAGTTTCTGAGTTGGGTCCCACTCTCCAATGTCTCCGAAGCTTGGCTTAGCTCACGAATTCAAATGAGTTGGTATTCTTATTTTGTTCTTTCTGCACTACCTCTCCTATATATCCATTACGCTTAATAGTTAATGCAAATAGTAATAATGTTATATGTCCAATAGAAAACCAGACTATCAATTTATACTTCATTTTCTAGTTTAAATCTCCAACTCTCTCGTCATCTGGCAAGAATAGAACATTCTAATGACATTATACTTACGTTTATGAATATAGTAATAGTGCAATACAACGTTGCTATATCTTCAAAAGATCATTACGATTTGGCTTATGCATTTAGATTATAGTGGCAAGTATGCAACGTCATAGATATTTCTAGCTTGCACTTTTGGCTCTCTTCAACTACTTACCCTTTTATTTAAGTGGGCATTGTTCATGTAGGGGTTCACGAGTCTTTGTTCCAGTTTCGGCTCTACTATTATATATGATCTAAAATCATAATCTTGATCCACTATTTATATGACTATTGAAATACTGATAAGTGTAAATAATAATTATTGTTCTTGTTATAGCGGTTAATTTTTCTTGGTAATTAAAGCTCTTGAAATATGAACACCCTGCAGGTCTGAAGATCAAGTGTCACATACATGTAAATAACACAGACATACATGCAACTGTTTCAGTAGTTGCACTATTTATATATAAGATAAACCTAACAATAACATCATGCTAGTAATTGAGTTACTTGCATATATACATGGGTACATAATTTGCAGGCAGATTATGTATGATCCTCGATCTCTTCCTTCAGCATGCCTATATATATATATATATATATATATATATATATATATATATATATATATATATATATATATATATATGTCACGGATTTTCCACTCTTGGAAAAAAGTTTATGCTTAATCGTCTCTTGATATGAAGGGTTTCTGACTAGAGCCATATATAGCTAGGTAGAGCATCCTCACAAATGTCATTTTCTTTTGAGCATATATAGAAGTTGGCTATGGTTAATTATAACTAGTACTTTACATTCTGAAATGCCAATGGGAAACATGCAAGTCATTTTCGAGTTATGATCATACTGTGAAGAATCTAAGGTACACGTGCTAATGACAAGTTAATCTACAAGCAATAGCAATTAAATTTAGCAATAATAAGGGAGATCTAACCTTATAGCAGAGGAGAGCTTGTCAACCAGTTTATATATGAAAAAAAAAATGCATCAAAACCCCACCTCATCTAAACTGGAAAATGAACAAAACATTTCGTTGGAGAAATAAAAAGTAAAAGATGATTGGGTGGCAGTCATTTATTGGGCAATTGTTCTTAATCTAGCGATTGTCAGCCGATAGATTATTGTCAATCATTTTAGGGTAGGCATCTATACTTCATATTTTATGGAATAATGCAATATTAACAACTACCCGTCAGCTTTAATAGTATTAAATTTATATTCGTTCTCTAATTTAGATGTAACTCAATAATTTTGTTAAGTTAAATTTTCGTGACTTTAACACTTTCTTTACATACATACGATTTTTTTTTTTTACAAACCTCATATTACGATTTTTTTTTTTACAAACCTCATATTTTATTGGAGATAATTCTGCTCAATCTAGCTAAAATTATCTTAGAGAACAAACCAATCTTCACAAATATCTAATGCAGTTGGGATTAAACTCGAATCTACTAGTTTAATCACTTGAAAATAATTTATTCAATAGTATAATAGTATTAAATTTTTCAATAATTTATATATTTTAAATTATTCTTAATTAAATTTCATTTCTTGATCTCGTTTTTACTTAATTAATTAATGCATCTTCATTTAATAATATTTTTATCAAAAAGATAAATACAAATGACAATATGAAGTATTATATCGTATAAAAAAAGATCCAAGACAATTTTTTTAAAATATTCTTATAAAAAGTACCAGAAATATTTTTTTATGATTATAGAACTCATTTGTGAAATTATAGAATTTGATTGGTTAAAACCTAAAGTAATTTTATGGCATTTAGAAGAAAAAAAATCTATACACGACAATCCAAAAGGATTTATTTATTATAAAAAGAAGAAAAGCAAATTTTCTACGTTCAAGTTTGAAATTTAGAATTTTAGATACACACGAATGACACGATGTTTCCTCTAATTCTAAAGCTACGGGTTCTCTGACTCTGCGAATTTGTCTCAGCAGCCATGCTATAGATATATGCATCAAATGATTAAATTTAATTAAACGTGAAAGTCAATCGATCATTAGCTTGAAAAGAATTTACAGAAAGTTGTAGTGTAATGAACCAAATCCGATATCATTAGTATAAACTGTGTAATGGAAGAAAATAATAATAAATTAAATTACATCGGGCTAATTTAATTTTCACTAACTAATATATCAATAATTTTACATTAAATTATATAATATGTAAATTTTATCCATCTAACAATCAAATTGTAATTTCACATTACATTAATTGATTGTTCGTATCAAATTTTTTAAAAATTAAATAATAAGATGTACACTTTTTATCCCTACTCTTTATTTTGTAAGGGAATTCATCGTTAACAGACATTTTATTCTTAACTTAAAATCTTACAAATTTAATTTACGTCTTTTTAACCATCCACAGAAGTTGAGAATAATTTATTTTAACTCATTAGAGTTGGTCTAATAGTAGGATTTGAAATTTATGTATAAAGCTTTAGGTTCTATTTTTATTATCATCCGTGTACATTAACAAATATTTATATTTTAGTATGTTTTAAAAAATTTATATTACATTAATTAATTTTGATTTATATGAGTAATATATAAAATATTTAAAATTAACATTTAATTTTGTATTTATAATTTATGTAAAAGAGATTCTCAATGTAACCAAGAATTTCGGGATAAAATTATTTAGTTAAAGTTTATTGAATAATATATTAGTTAGTGAGAGTTACGCTGATATAAATAAAAATAAAAGGTTGTTGTAATAGTTTTTTTAAATAAACTTTCATTAAAAAATATTTTTAAAAATGTCAGAAAAGGGAATATTTACATCAAAACGACAATGCCAACGGGATACCAAGTCAATTAACTTATCCGGTTTAATCTAAAAAATTACCCAATATAACAAAACTGTCCCCATCAAGCTTTGCTGTAATCACATCTACTTTCAAGCACTATTGGGTGCTAATTAGAATTTGAATTTAGATGTTTTACTTTTTTTTTTTTTCTCTTTACCGGTTGATCTTAGTAAACATTTTAGGTTATTTCATCTTTAACTTTTCATTTTTCCTTATATTTTCATTTTTGGTCAAAATCGAAGGGCTTTTTCCTATCAGCGCCTAGCTAGACGCTGGATTATGGGCGCCAAGCCATGAGTCTGCTAACATGAAAAACATGGTTTATTTTTTTCCACTCAAGATTAAGAGTTGAGAGATGCAGTTTTAGCCTTTTAGGACATCGAAGAATAGAGCAAGGTGCTACCATTTTGAGGACAGAAAGTAACACTTGACAGTAAAGATTGATAAGGAAAATTGCAGATTCATAAAAAAATAAAGCTAAGGGATTTTCTTCTTCTTTTTTTCTTGCATATTTTATTTTCCTAATATTTATATATTACTTTGTTACTTTGTTCTATACTTACTAATATAGTTGCCACAGAGTACGTGGTTTTCAAGGACTTATGCCAAGCTTACAAAGAATACGATAACTAGTTTGAAAATTTGTTCACATTCTTGTCATTTTGGTGTATTCTTTTCTTGCAACCATTGACACTAAAAATAATGAAATATATATTGGCGTATACTGTTATATTATTTTGGGATAGTTTTCCTCCTTTGGCCTAGTTACATTATCGATGTGCGTCAATTTAATTTTGGAGCAACTTTGAATTTTTCGGATATATTTGTATACATTCTGTTAATACGTAAAACTTCTCATTTTCCCCTGAATATGTAGGAGACATTACCTTAACTAAAAGCTTCAGCCGTCAGATTTATAGTCCTTTTGGAATTTAGAAAAGTTTATTTAAACAAACTAGTTTTATATGTGATTATATATTGTAAGTACACCAAAAAAGCACTATATTGTAACAATTAATGAGTAGGGTTTTTTTATATTTAACAACTAGATTAATTTTATATATTTCTTTTTGGTGTACACATGATATAAAGGATAGGATGTCCAGTTCTTTTTTCTAACAAAATGAATTTTTATTTCAATCTTAACTAATAATTAAGTGCATTAACATTTTTACACGAAAATTTAGTTTTAGGCATCGGAATTTGAATGATCTCTTAAGAATAATGTAAAAGGGTGCCTGCTAATATACTAACTAAACATAGACATTTAAGATTCTTCAGACAAAAGTTAATAAAAGGGAATGCAGAATATGAACTAAGAATGCAGAATTAATTAAGGCACAATACGATCCTCACCACACGTGTCTATCTTATGCAATTTCCTCTTTAATCGCTGCAATTTGCAGAAGAATTCCTATTTGAAGGTTATGTGCATGGCCTCACATTAATGGGCGTTATAATATGTCAAACACCAAAACAAATGGCGGATTTCTGACAGACCACTCCGACAAGAACTGAGTGTTTGCTCTCTCGTCTTTGTTTGATTAATATATAGTTGTAAATGTTAAACTATTTATCCAGCGTATGTAGTTAATCGGATAAATTTATCCAATCACAGCCATTGAATTTTTTTATGCATATCAGACGGCTTACATTTTGTACACATGGTGCCTCCCTAGCTTTCTGGGTTTGCACCGTGCAACACTTTGCAAACAATGGTGCACGCACGCCAGAATTTGCCTTAATACTATGAGCCTTAATTTACAAAAGGAAGATTTTAGCCTTATTAGCCAAAGCTTATAACTTAATGGAATATATTTATACCCACATACAATATAGTATACGTAATATTCTGTCATTATACAGATATACCTTTCTCAAGTTCCCGCACATAGGATGTAAGACCATGCATTCTTTTGAATAAATATTTGGTTTGGTATTTTTTTTACCCGTTTCCATGTAACACATTTTATTATAAAAGAAAACGTAAAGCACAATAAATTGGTTTAACCATTTTTGACTTTGAGAATTATAGGAAAAGAACTACCACTAATTAAAAGATTTGTCATTATTATTGCTAATCAGTAATCACATTCGAATAAATTAGATATTCACATTTTATCGATCTCAACCAAAAGTGTATTTTTTTTTCTTGATTAAAAGTTCCTTTTGAAAAAGTGTAATTGGGTCCAGAGGCAAACTCTAGCTAGCTCATTCATTTTATTTTATTTTTCCTGAATAGCTCATTCATATATATCAATCAAGGAGATAAGATTTCATTTCGTATTAAAAAGAAAGAAAAGAAACTGATAAAAAAAAATTGCCAAAAGAAATAAAACTTAGAAGAGAAAGTGCCACACTAAAACCCTGAAAAGAACCACGAGAAGCACAGGGACAAAACCTTATGTGGCTGTGGATGGTGGTGTGAGAAAACCGCGGCTGTTTTCCTCCAACCTCCCCGACACAAAGTGGTATTCTTAAAGCAGTTTTTGGTATGGTTTCGATCTTCCTTTGTTTCATAAGATTCAGCTTTGACAGCCCACAATATCTTATTTGGAATTCTGGACTTCCACCAAAACCACCAATCTTTCTCCATCTCCCACGTTTGTCTGCTAGTGCCTTTTTGTTTGTTAGTCATCTCAGCAGTCTTAAACAGTAGTGGATTGGGTCGGTCCAAAAGGCCACGAGCCATCTTAGATTCTATAATCTATATGCATTCCCTTCCTTTTATATTATTTACTATTTTATATAATAATCTTTGCTTTTTTTAAAAAAATATATATATATATTCTAAATCATAATAATAAAATAGTCATTTTTGAAAATATTTTTTATTAAAAAAAGTAAAATGTAATTATAATTTTTTAAAATATTTAAATACTTTTTTGTTTTCTAAAATGATAAATATCTAAAAATAAATTTAAAAGGTTAAAAATATACTATATATAACTTACATAAAATGAAAAAACTTTTTTTCTTTTTATGTAGAAGGTGGTCGGTCCTCGTTTAGCTTCGTTGTTGATAATGATTATGTTAAGTAGCTGGCTGCGGATCGGACATTACCATGATGTGAAGGTGAGTGAGGGTGGTTCTTGGTACCTGTTGTCGCCCTGCTTCTTCTCTTTCCAACAAAATGTTTGAGGTGATGGATTATGAGGTAACAAAACATTGAAAAGTAAACAATAGGCGCTAATAATGACGGGTGGGGAAAAAAGTGCAAAGCGTTAGCTAACATTAAGTTAAGAAAAAAAGTGTTTTTAATGTTAAATACTTCTCTTAATCATATAATTAAGAGTATATGTTTGGATTAAAGTTAGAATTGTTACACGTGCATTTTAATACAAATCCAACAAATAAAAATAAAATAAAATAAAATAAATTTAATTCTTTAACATATTAAAATTCATATTACAATATTATTTAAGGATTTGTTACTAGTAGTTTACTAAAAATATTAGTTAAGAAATAAATAATTGTACCCTATGAGAATGCTTAAGATGACAACATATGCTAATAAACTTGTGGAGAGAACACGAGTTAGATTGCTTCAAAGCAAATGTTTAGAGAGGTAAAAAAATTTAAGTATCATTAAGTTTCCTACTAGCATTTACAAATTAGTGTTTTAGTCAATTTGCTAGAAAAAATGTCACAAATATATATCTTAATTATAGGGATTAAAAAATTAATTAAAAAATCACATTAAATTTATATTAAAAACATAATAGAACCATGTTAAAAATATTTTTGATAAAAAGTAATTTATTTTAAAAAATAATATTTAAGAGCGTTAATTATATTTATTACTTATGATCATGCATTGCATAGTATTAAGATAAATTTGACATAATATTTTTTAAAAGATCAAATGTGATGTAATCATAAGTTACATTATTATAGGGAAAAGCATTTCCAAGATAAAAATTGTTTTTACTCCCGAAACCGCAAACACGTGAGAATTTATCTTAACAAAGTGCTAGAAAAAGTAGTTTCTAGGTCGATCACGAGTCATTTCCTGCGCAAGAAAACGAGAAGGAGCAGCAAACCCCACCAGATATATTCACCCTTAATAATTATTTCATCAAAAGTCGTGCTTGTGGTCTATCTCTCCTCTTTGCATGATAACTTTACTCTTAATTTTCCTTTGCTTAGTCTTCATTTCGGTAGCATTTAGTATAATGTATTCCCTCTGATCTCGTTTATATACAAAAATTAAAACTATTTTACACTTATGAAAAAAATTAATAATTTTATTAAATTATGTTAATCCTAGTAAAAAAATAAATTTTTTTCAACACTGCACTTCATCCTAATTAAACATCCATAATTAATAAAGAAGTTTATGCTTAATATTAAATTTCAATATAAATAATATGCTGGTCCATTTAAATGTAAACTTATTTGACTCATTTCATTTAATTTGTTAGTTATACAAGTGGGGGTCTATGCTTAATGGGCTAACTCACATAACAATAATATTTTTTTGAAAAATATATTATTTATTGTTAAATATTTTATTTTTATTATTTTTAATGTGAATTAACTACTAAAAAATAGGGTTTTCACATCGATTATTAAAGACTTTTAACATCGATTATTAATCAATGTTAAAAGTACCGACATTAAAAGTATTATCTTTAACATTGATTTTCCAAAATAAATGTTAATATAAAAATTACAACATCAGTTATTTAAATAAGCGATGTTATATAATAAGAATTATAAAAAAAAGTTATATAACTTCATATCAACATCAATTTTTAGTAAAATTCGATGTTGTATGTTTATATCAATATCGGTTTTGATAAAAACCGATGTTGATGGTAATAAAACAACATCAATTTTTATAAAAAATCGATGTTGTTTTATGATAACAGACATTGGTTTTTGGTAAGAATTGATGTTGTTTTATTACCATGAACATCGATTTTTACCAAAAATGATGTTATTGATGAAACTTAACATCGATTTTTTAAAAAACCGATATTAAAATAACATACAACATTGATTTTTTAAAAAAATTGATGTTATTTTTTAGAATTTTTTTTAATATGGTGTCTGTATAGTATGCAATCATGAATATTCTGATATTTTATACCCATCAGACATTGTATCTTCTTGCCTAATAATAACTTTTAGACAACATGTTTTCTTATACAAACATATCGTGCACTACTTGAAGTAATGAATTAAAGCTTTTGTCACTCCATCCATATCTAACATTCACATTAACCAAATTGAATTAAAAAGCATTATAAGTCACGTTCATAACCCTAAATAACCTGCAGTAAAAAAATAACCCTAAATAACTTGTGTATAAACTCTTCCAAACATTTCAAATCATGCCCGTTTTGCTGCTTGTCGTCTTGCTCATGTATAGAGAGTTCATTGATATAACTTTTTGGTTATATATGAACCAACGGCAGACTAACGTAGAAATGTGCAGAAACTGGATTGTTCATTGCTTTTTCCACACTAAAGGAAGATATTGTTGATGGACAACTGAGTGCGACAACTAATTAATTTATATTTATATTTTTTAATTTTTATATTTATACTACAGAGAATATGATATGTAAATGAAGTTACTGCTTTATATGTTAAACATGGACCAGGATTCTCTGCACATGAATTCCAATAATTTAACATATATTAAATTATAAAGTGAAATGTAAAAAAAATTCTACACCATTATTAGATATGAAATTGCATGACCATACAACTCCTTTTAAACTACAGGTGATCCTCCTCTGTTACACATAAATGCATTTTTTCTCTCTTTTCAAAAAGGATGATCAATTTTTTTCCTTTCTAATTCATATTTGTATCACAAATTAACTAATTTTTTTACATGTTTAAATTTTATATTTAAAAAAATTGCTTTAAGAAATTAAATTTTATGTAAGTTATTGAATAAATTTATTTCTTAAGTAATAATAATAAGTAATTGTTTACGTCTTTCAAATTTAAAATTAATTCAAATATTTTTATCAGTAAATATACAGTTTTATATAGTACGTAGTTTTCATTAATTGACCTTTCTTCCACATTTCCGATTATTTCTTCAATTGAAGGGTTATTTATTGCTGAATATAGTTTTTTTTGTGTGTGTTTCTTTTACAGCAATTTCGTTAAACTCTTAAACTCTCCAATTGGTATAACACAAAGAAGTAAATGCATGCAATTGAAGAAGTGAGTATCTTACCTAATGAAAACTTTTAAAAGTTAGACAAATTTTCTCTTTGAAAATTTGACATTCTTAACTCAATCCTTAAAAACTTTCACGTCAATGGAATGGTTCTGACAATTTTCTTAACAGCATCATCAGTTATTAGTAATTAGTAAATTTTAGAATAGGTTAAATTAGTGTAACTCCCCATACTATTATAAAATTTTTAATTAGGTCTTCATACTTTTTTTTAATTGGTTCCTATATTAATTTTAAATTTATAATCAGATCCCTATATTAATTTCTTAAAAAATTTGTTAAATTTCATATACACATACACACCCATATGTGAACTTTAAACCAATATAATTGAGTTGATTACAAAAGTGGGAATCTTAGACCATAAACTGCTACATAGATAATTAAGGAAGTAATGTATAAATGAATTAATGATTATCACACATTAGGGGTGAGGTTACTGTTTAGGAGATCCAAAATCTACATTTTAGAATTGTATTACAATTTGAGAGATAATGAATGGGTTAGAAATAAAAAATAAGGAATATTGAAGTACGTTAGATAAAATAAAAAAAAATTCTATAGGCTAAAGTAACATTATTTGGACTGATATGAAATATGATGGAATATTATGTTAAGTTTAACATATTTCTAATGATATGTAAATTAACATACGAACCTAATTATAAATTTAAAATTAATATAATTACTCAATTAAAAAAAATATATATTAGAACCTAATTAATTTTTTTTAATAGTATGATGACATACGGTCTAATCTAACCTTTAGAATATTTTGATTTTTTTATATTTGCTTTTGATTTTTTATCTGTGATGGACGGCTATCCTTAACTTGGGATAGCATGGACAGTGTTGTATGTGTAGATGAATTAAACCGAGAGAATTTTGTTACGTCAACTTGCTGATATTACATACCGAATTAATAAGTTATACAAATATTTTAGTCTGTGTCAAACAAGTAATCCACCAATATTGGAACTCAAGTTTTATAATTTGATGGACGAGGAAATTGAAATTGTTTACTACCAGATGCATAATATTGTAATTTAGCAAATATCTTTTGAGATTCTCATAAAGACTGATCATATATGGTCTTCTTACATATATTGCCCTACCTATTAATTAGTTTTCATCACTTAAATTCATCAAAAACCCAGTGCTTCTGAGTTGTGATCTTCCATGGGGTCAGCCCCATGCAAATTCAGCGGCTATGTGCTGGGTGGTCACACTACATTGTAATCTGACCTTTTGTCTTTTATGAGATATAGAGAAAGCAATTTATTTTTCAAGACACTTGTACGTGTTACACCAACCTTAATGATGATGGAAAGATATATATTAATTATAAAACTAAAATTCGTAATACACAAACTAATGCAGACAATCCTTCTATACGTGCACATAATTAAAAAAAAAAAAATCAAAATCTGGAGATGAGTTAGTTAGGTTTTTCCACGCACCCACTTCAAGAGAAATTGAATATATATGTTTCTATTTTCGCAAATAGAAATATAGTATTAAAGAAAAGCACTAAACGAGATTTGCCATTAAGCTTATTTTATTTTAATATTTGGAAGAAACAAATACCCCACGTATCCTCTCTTAGAGGGAATTACAACTGTACTATAACACGATTTGGAAAAACTAGTTAATTTAAAACCTTCCCTCCAAATTGGGTTATATATATCCAACAATTCATCAATTTTGTCTTTTTCGATACTAGAAACACATCTTGGTTTGAGCTAGCATATTGATCGGACTAATACTTCGAATTAGTCAAATTTGTGGGGGGAGCTTGGAGAAAAAAAAAATCCAGAAAAATCAGTCAAGATTTTATATATCAAAGATCCAATTCTCTAGGTTAGAAATGAAATAAAAACATGTTATAGATTACGTAATCCCACTTGCGTGTTTCGTGGACTAAATTTCTAGCCGCAAACTTGTGATTAATTATAGGTAAGTTATTAAATTATACGGTATTAAAATGGTTTATAGGTAATTCAGCTAGCTAGCTTTATATTTCAAATTACAGTTGTGTATAAGACACAGTTATTAGCTGTCCGAGTTAACTTCAACATTGTCAACTTATCAGCCATGTTCCAAATTACATTTGATAAAAGTTTATTGACCAGAAACGTATAGCTCAGTGATGAAAGACTTTATAAATGATATATAATATTAGGTTGGCTAATTGTACAAGTCATTTTTTATAGAAAGAAAATAAGTATCTTTATATGATTATCCAGTTCCATCATTTTCAAATTTAGAAACACTAAAGACAAAACCAAATCAAAGCCAAACTAGACCAGAATAAACTTATAAACCAATATGTTGTATTTGTTCTGATTTGTTCTTGAGGATATATAGTATTAAAGTGTTTTGGCTACTGTTTGTGAGGAGTGAGAGGGTCAGTTTGTTAACTTGTTATCTATCGTCAAATACGAGTGAGATTTTGTCATACATCATTCGTGTTTTGAATAATCTTTAATGATGGGATTTTAATTGTTTAATAGAAATGAATATGCAGGAAAAAAAGACTATTAATTTTTATATTAAAAGTAATATAATACTAGCATAAATACCTTACCTCAAGTAATACATTGCCCTTTTAGAATTTATTATGTTCTTAACCCGTGGTACTTGAATCCAGCTATTTTAGACTGTAAAAAAGTTGAACACATTTAATAACAAATAATTTTTTCTTGTATAGAAATAAAGTGATAAAAAAAATTGTCGTAGGAAAACGTCGAGATATCCTGTCAAACTGCTATTTTGCCACGTTGATGTCCACTTCTGCCAAAATGGGGGTGGAAGCACAAAACAAATACAAGTCAAAAAGGAAAAGAAAAGAAAAGAAAAACAATAGGTATACGAACAAAGAGGTAAATATCTACCGAAAGCATCATGTGGTAGCAAAACTTACAGTGGAATCTAATCAACCATATAATCAAATACAAAATAATCAATTAAGACAAACATATATTATTAGAAATAACAATCAAGTGCAATTGATGAGTGTACATATGTTGATTCATCTCCATAGATAACATTTCAACGAATGAGTAGCAAGATCAGGAATTCGTACTCTACCGACCTTCGGAATGCAAACTAATATTCACAAGTATGTGTCAATACAATACAACACTAATAATGAATAGATAGTAATAATTCGTCAGAAATGTTAGTGCATAGATTGCCTTGACCATGACCCAAAATTGTGACACTTTACCCTCATATGGAATGACATGAACTAATTAAACCCCCTCAAGGACTTATTGTGATGTGCTATAAAAGTTGCACCTCATCACATTATGTACCCCAAGTCGAACAATAATGATATGATTACAATAAATTTAATTAGGGTTCATTTCACTTCACAGAATAAAAGGGTGGCGCCTTTACACTCAAAAAGTTAATTTGAAATATAAAATTACAGAATTTACCTTTTCAAGATGTAAAGGTGGCGTGGGAAACAACAAGTTAGAGTCATTTACTTGATTCATTCTCTGGTCAAACCCCTAGACCTAGATGACTATACATTCTTCCCCAGTTTTTTCTTTTTTCCAACTCATCACTTCCCTGTGATTCTAGACAGCCCAATGTCATGCCCAATTAAGATGAAAACTGTAGATCACTGTCGACACTCGACATGCCTCCGCTATTTATGACAGTTTCTTCCTACACCTTCCTTTTTGCTTCCTGTACCTCCAAAAAGACCTGAACAGACACAAATACCCCTGCCTCTCCCAAGCAAGTCCCACCTCCACCCAATACTACCGTCAAGCCAAACACCACTGTTCCAACCACCCACCACCATTGTTGTCAACCCTTGTGCAGAAAAAAAAAAAGCACAAATGAAGTTAAAAAGGAAAGCAAGGTACAAAACTTGACCTTATTCTGAAAAGATCTTTCTAGAATACACTATTTTTTATACTTCTGGAAAGGCCTATCTAGAACATACTTTTCCTTTTTACATTTATGGAAAGGTATTTCAAAAAGTATATTTTTATACTTTCATAAAGGATGTTTTGAAAGTCAATTTTTATACTTCTAGAAATATCTTTCCAATATACATTAGTTTTCTTTACTCTTTCAGAAAGGCCTTTTCGGAATACATTATTTTTTTTGCCTTTTCTGAAAAGGCCTTTTCAAAAATATTTTTTTATACTTCTAAAAAATACTATTTTAGAAAGATGCCTAGAAAAATTAAATGTTTAGCCAATACTCAAACATCATGGTGTTAAAAGAGGACAATACCAAAACCAAGCCAGAAGCGAAAAAACGTGGAAGAAGCAAAGCATTCCCACTCACCACAGACAGCGACTTCATTGGAGGGGAAGGGGTTGGTGCAGGGTGCCATTCTAGTCAGGAGTAGTTTTGCCCATTCAAGTCTTTTGGGAGGTGCAAAAAGTAAAAACAACTAGTATTTTCCTCTTTTTCAACAATAATTCATCCATCCATCCATGACTCAAATATTATTTCGAACCATGGCTCCCACTCCCACCAATCGAATACAAACTTCACAAATTCCAACTCCAGAACAGTACCATGAAAGCCAAGGATTGCAACAAGATTGGTCACTTCTTATTCTAAATGAATTAATTATCACATCAAGTATACAAAGCCGAAGGAAATTCTGACATGAAGCATGACAAAACTTTATATGTTGACTCGAAAGATCGTCATCCCAAATAAGTAAATCAAGAACATCCCTCACCCTCATGTGGGATAAATGATTTTTCTTCAATCCTTTGTCTCATATTTTGTGGTAGATAAAGGATTCTATGACAGAATAATTCTATTCTGTCTTTCATACTTTGCTAAGGCATAAATATATATAAGAGAGTTACAGTAAAATATCCTAAGATTAAGCTATACAGATTGATTCTCCAAATAAAACTCATAAGATTATGTTTAGACTAAAAAAATTGATTTACATGATCAAAGACTAATAATATGGGATAATATAATAATTGCACATAATTTCACATAGATTCTGTTATCTCATCATGATATCATTACCCCCCTTAAGTTGGAATATGTAAATTACATATCCCCAACTTGCACAACAGAGAGGTGAACTGAGTGAGACCAAGAGCCTTAGTAAAAATATCAGCTAATTGTGCATGTGTAGGAACATAAGTAGGTGCAATATTGCTAGTGAGATACTCATCGCGAATGAAGTGACAATCCACTTCGATGTGCTTGGTGCGCTCATGAAAAATCGAGTTCTTGACAATATGAAGCGTTGCTTGATTGTCACAATGAAATCGCATAGGCTGAGAATGAGAGATACCAAGACTATGGAGAAGACCTTTTAACCATTTCAATTCGCCTATTACAACTGCCATGGATCGATACTCAGCCTCAGCAAAGGAACGAGATACTATTTGTTGTTTCTTAGTTTTCCATGAAATTGGAGAAGATCCAAGTAAAACAAACCATCCGGTAAGGGACCTACGAGTTAATGGACATCCAGCCCAATCAGAGTCACACCAACCAGATAGTTGCAGGTCATAATCCTTACGCAACAAAACACCCTATCTTGAATTCCCTTTCACGTATCGAACAACACAGAGAACAGCCTCCCAATGGGCCTTTTTAGGTGTCTGCATAAATTGAGACAACACATGCACACGATATGAAAGCTCGGGTCTGGTAAAACAGAGGTAAATGAGACGACCTACTAACCGCCTATATTGATCAGGATGAGGAAAAGGCAAGTCTGCTGGAAGTGCCAGACGATGATTCTGTTCAATGGCACATTTGATGGCTTAGCTCCCAGAAGTCCAGCCTCGACTACAATGTCCAAAGCATATTTGTGTTGACAAAGAAAGATACCCATGGAAGATCGCGCCACTTCAACACCCAAAAAATATTTGAGGATCCCAAAGTCTTTCATGTGAAAAAAATTGTGTAAATAGGCTTTAAATTCGGTGATAACTTCATGATTATTGATAACTGCAAAATATAAGCAAATTTGATAGTCAATTTTGGCTAAGAATGATTGTAATTTCTTTACTTTACTGTTGTTTTTAATAAAATAATAAAGAAATTAATATCTTTGATTAGCAGAATTCAAAAGAAGAAGATTTCAAGCGATTTAGAGGAAAATGTCTTTAAAAATATTTATTTAGCAGTTATCTTTAGCTTACATGATATGAATTGATATTTTTCTTATCTATGGCTTGCCGATATGAAAAGGAATGATTAAAATAAATAAAAAGATCCAAAAGATATCAATAAGGAAGATTTTTTTTGCATCAAAGTCAAGTCCATTCCAGCAACTATAAAAAGAGAGTCAAGCCAAGGAGAAGAACACACTCTCAGAACCCACACACTGTGTCTATCCCTTAAGAGAAATCCTCTCTTTATTCATCCATCATCTTCTTCCATCCACCTCAACCCTCTGTAAAAGTCTCTCATGACAATGAGAGGCTAAACCCCTATTAGTTAGGGCCTGATAGGCCTAAAAAGCCAAAAGCTCTTGTAATGTAACTGCTCTTCCTATCTATTAATGCAATTCCAGTTTCTATTGTTCTTTCTTGCTTTTAATGTTATTGTGTGGTTTGACCATCCATGCATCTGTTTTAGGGATTATTCATTGGGAAGTGGTAATGTCTAAAAGAACTAGGAAAGAACATCTCAACATTACATTGTCAGGGATAACATGATTTTGTTGTGCCTCTGCATAACATCTTTTTACTTAATGTTGTTTATTATTTTGTCTTTGTAAAGGGATTTAGGAGAGAGAATATACAAATTAGGCTCTTTAGCGTAAGGGATCCGGGTTAAGTATATTAGCAGATGTGAGGTAGAAATTGGGAAAACATTCAATAGAGAACATCATTAAAATTACATCAAGAGTAGTTAGGCATGTTAGTTCCCAACATTATCTTATTGACCCTTGACACAAAAGCCATTGTTTAATTTTCTCGATATTTTCTCTTTTACCTTCTCTACTTCAAATTTCATCTTTTCTTTTATTCATCTTTTATTTTATTTTTCTTATCTTATCTTTCGTTATCTTTTATCTTCTTTATCTTTATCATCTTTTAATTCAAATATTTTATCTTTTTCTATTTTATCTTTAAATATTTATATTTTCTTCTAAATCTTTATCTTATCTCCTATCTATTATTTTCTTATCTATTGCTTTTAAATTGATTTTGCATCAATCTAAGTACAATCAAAGTCCATGTGGATTCGACACTTGGACTTTTGAGTACTTTACTACTTGTGACAAATTGGTGCACTTGCCAATCGGTTAACAATTATCTCCCGAAATGATTAGGTCATCAACATACACCAACACTACAATATGTACCCCCGGTCTTTGCAAGACGAAAAGAGAATAATCAAACAGAGATTGCCGAAATCTGTAGTGTTTTAGTGCAGTGGACAACTTGGCAAACCAACAACGAGGCGCCTATTTGAGTCCATATAAGGACTTGTTGAGTTTACACACCATGCCATATTGCTGAGGAAGAAAGCCAGGAGGCGGGTTCATGTACACATCCTCCTCAAGGTCCTTGTGTAAAAATGCATTGTGCACATCCATATGATGTAATTCCCAAGCTCGCATGGCGGCTACGGCTAACACTGTGCGTACCATTATCATTTTTACAATAGGTGCAAAAGTCTCTATGTAATCGATCCCTTCCTTTTGATGAATCCCAAGAATTACTAATCGTGCTTTGAACCGTTCTACACTTCCATAAGCTTTATGCTTTATTTTGTACACCCACTTGCAACCAAGTGCTTTCTTTCCTAGAGGCAATTGTGTGACTATCCAAGTTCCATTGGTCTCAAGGGAATGTATCTCACTTTTCATTGCATCTCTCTACCGAATATCTTTCACTGTGTCAGTATAAGTGATAGGCTCATTTTCCTTTGAAATGGATGCAAGAAAAGCATGATGTGCAAGAGAAAAATTGTCATAATTCACATAATCAGTTATGGGTAGGGTGCACCTGAGTCTGCCTTTGGAGAGGGTGAACAGTTAGATGGGCTTAATCTTTTGGTGGTATTTGTCACATAATTTTGCAATCGAGTAGAAGGTTGTTTGGTTCTATGTCCTCTATCCAATAATGGCTCGGTTAGTGATATAGATAGAAGCACTGTATTTTGTGTGTCCATATTTTGGATATTGACACCTTGTTCATCGAATCCCGCATTTGGCTCACCCCCTCTATAATCCATTGTCATATCACCACTTTCTTCAGTACTTCCTGTGTGATATATTTCTTCTACACCATCAGTCACATCACCGACAATTTCTTCACAACTCCAACTTTTAGAAGGAATGTCTTCTTGGTAGTAACATCAATAGAAAAAAGATACTTGGTCTCAACGAATTCAACATCTTAAGAGACAAAAATCTCTTTTGTTTCTAAGTCAAACTGCTTCCACCCTTTCTTGGCATATAGGTAGCCAATAAACACGCACTTCTTACTCCTACTTGCAACTTTATCACCATTTCGTCTTTGATTATGGGTGTAACATAAGGAGCCAAATATTCTCAAATGTTCATATGCAGGTTGCTGCCCATACAACATCTCATATGGAGTTTTCCCATTCAAAATAGTGGAAGGAGTTCGATTGATCAAATATGCTATAGTTAAAATACATTCCTCCCAGAACTTAATAGGAAGATTACCTTGAAATCGTAGTGCTCGAGCCACATTCAAAATATGTCTATGTTTTTGTTCCACTCTCCTATTTTGTTGGGGTGTTCTGATGTTTGAAAAATTATTCCACGATCAAGAAAATATCTTTTCATGCATGTGAATTTTGTCTCATTATCACTTCTGAATATTTTGACTTGTTTATGAAACTGCCTCTCAAGCAGAGCAAAAAAATTGTGAAGCATTGTCGATACTTCTCGTTTATCAGCTAATAGATATACCCATACAACACGTGAATAATCATCAATATTGTCAGGAAATAAAAAGTGCCACAAGTAGAAGGAGTTCTATATGGTCCCCATAAATTACAATGAACTAATTCAAATGCACTACTAGCTTTATGTTCACTCAAAGGAAACTTCTCTCTAGTATGTTTGGCTCTAAAACAGACTTCACATGTTTTATTCACTACATTGTTATCTTTGTGTTTTCTAACCTCAGGAATCAATTGGGTGATCTTCAAGGAAGGATGTCCTAACCGTTTGTGCCACAAGTCCATGGAATGTAAACCATCAGTTTTGTAAGCTCTCACATTTCGAGCCCCTCTAAAGAAATAGAGTCCATCCTTTCGTTCACCTGCTCCAATCAGCGTCCTTGAAATACGGTCCTGCACGACACATTTCAAATTCATCCATCATCTGTGAAACAGATATCAAATTGCAATTTAATTTAGGCACATAGAGAACATTAGTAAGTTTTAAGCCTCCATCTAGCACCACACTTCCTTCCTTAATCGCTGCTGTATGTTGTCCATTAGGAAGTCCAACTAGACAACTTTGAATATCTCGTAGTTCATGCATATGATTCAAATTTCCAGTCATGTGGTTGGAAGCCCCTGTGTTAATTATCCGTGTATTGGTATCACATTCACCTATCATCTTGTCATTAGAGTTTGTTTTCTGAGTATTTAGTAATTTTACCAGTGTCTGCCACTGCTCTGTAGTAAGCTCGGTCAAACCTGAACTCTCTCATTCAGAGATCTTGGTGCCTGCACTTGTTTCACCATTGTGCACGATATTTGTATGCACTGATCTTCCTTTTCCTCGTCCAGTTCTCGAGTTATCGTTGGAATTCAATTCATATGGTGATGAAATCTTCTTTACCATCTTATGTTCTTCTTGTTTATGAGACTCATTCTTAGGAGTTTCCTCTACATGATGATTCATTATCACCAAATTTCAAACAGAACCTCGCTCTGAAACCATAAAGGATTCTAAGATATATATATATAATCGTGAAGTACATCCCAAATTTGAAAATTCAAGTCATGGATTTGAACATAGAGAAGTCTCTAGACACAGTTTAATTCCATCTCAAATTTCTAATGCATGTGCTGCTATACCATAAAGTAATCTAAGCAACATAAAGTAAATGAAAAATAAAAAAAAGAACAAATTTACATAAAGCAGATAAACTTTTTATTTTCACAACAAACACACAAGTGTACTTTTTTTTACCTGTTTGACAGGCCCGCTTTACCGTTTCAACCCGTTATTTTTTTTTATATCAGTCTATGTTAGTATGTTTTTTTATCCACTAGTGATAATTATTAATTTTATTAGTGGAGAATCTGGACCAAATAATTTTTCCTTTTTTCCTTCTTCTTTACCAATTTTAAAACTAATGTTGATGAAATTATTTTTTTTCATCCTTTATCTTTGCCCAAAAGGTGGGAAACGAAATGTGTGTGAGGAGTGATGAGAAATCCGGCACGTGCGAAGGATAAGCAGCCAAGCACGCAGCTCTTGATGTTAGAGTTGACGGATTCAAAGGCAGCCATAGGTAGAATAATTATTAAAATCGTTTTTCTTTATTTCTCTTATTACGGCAACGCCATGCTCATTACTCGTAACCCTGTTTTGTTGAATTCCACTTTTGTCCCCACTCTCATTTCAGATTCAGAGCATCGTTGCGCATCTCCACGCTCTCTTTGCTTCTCTTCTCGCACGGGTACTCCTCTCTTCCTGCTATTCTATTTTTTCATGCCACTCTCTAAAATCAAATGATTAGTTCTGAATCTACTGAAGAACTTTTCGTTTCTGATTACTTAGAATTAACGTCTCAGTTTCTACGTTCTTTAGTAACGATTGACGCGCATTCAATTTTTTTTCATGAACAATAATAATAAATTAAATTTTGTAATTGTCTCTGGGAGAGATCATGGCATGTTCCATGAAGCTTGGAGCATAATCTTTGAGAATGTAGAACCTTTCTGTGTGACTTAATGCAATCTTTGAGTGTACAAATACTTATAAGCAATCTTGTCTGTTTATGGAGCTATTATTGCCTTGTTCAAGATGACAAGATTGGAAGCTTTGCGATTCTTTCCTTTTAAACTGATAAACGGAGATAATTTGTTTCTGTAATTAGTCTTTCTTGATCTTCCAAAGCACCAAAAGACAGGACTGGTTCAGTGATAAGTGATAACTTCATTAGTCACATTTTCTTATTGGTTTTTCCTTAATGTCTCGCAGACATGGATACTGCTGCAGGTCAAAGTCTTTACCCATTACACCGTTGCAAAACTCTTCACCTGGTTTGTGGCAATTTTGTACTTCATGCAGACTTTTGTTAATCTCCTTACCGTGTGAAAAGTTATATTTTCCCATGTAATAAATTTACTTTCATTGTGTGAAATGAAGTCCCAAAGTTTAACTCAATGGAGATATGTTAGTGATTAATATTACCTACTGATCTCTTTCCGACTGTAATTACAAGATAAAATTTTAAAATATATTGTGATGTTCAAGAACAAGAAAAATAGCAAGTGTTTGAAATTTAGTTCATGTGAGCCAAATTTCATTAACTATATAAGTTAGATAAACACAGGGGGTCCTTGCTTGTGTGTTGTGTTCTGGCTCTGAGAAGATCATTTATTTACGTTCAACTGTATTAAGGTCTTATCTTATATACAGGTAAGACATGCCCAAGGATTTCACAATGTAGAAGGTGAGAAGAACTTTGAAGCATACAAGTCTTATGATCTTTTTGATGCAAACTTGACCCCTCTCGGCTGGAAACAGGTATTTGCTAATCAAAATGATCTCTGCCATTTAGGACGGATATTGGGTTATGCGGAATCTTGAGGTGTTTACAGTTATCAAAGAAAAAGAAAAAGAAAGTTTCAGACTTTCCGTAGAGATTGATATTGGTGTTAACTGTTATGCTTTAGCATTGTTATAATTTGTTTCTCATCAGAGAAACATGTGTTAGTTATCATCATTCTAGTTAGTTTTTTCCCTCATTCTTCCTCAGCAATATTTTTTTTAACTTCATGGTGGGATATTTGTGGCTCTATGACAGGTTGATAATCTGAGACAACATGTTAAGGCCAGTGGTCTTTCCAAAAGAATTGAACTAGTTATTGTTTCCCCCTTGTTAAGGTATAACTTCATTGTAATTTACTGATTTAGAATTCTCCCCAAGACTTTTACTAGTATCATTTTGTCAAGATATGTTACTCCTTTTATTGTTTCCTGTTAAGATTGTTTCTGACCAAGGCCTTAAAGGTTTATTGAAATTTGAAACATTACCACATAGGTTAATAGAAATACTTATAGGTGATGTGAGTAGAATGAAGACATGATATGATGTGAGGGTGCATGAGAACTCCTTTACAAATTAATTTATATCTCTCTAGTTGCTTCAAGTTACTAAGATAAGATTTACCTTTTAAAAAAAATTGAGATTTAGACTTGAATAACCATATATATAATAATAGAAGATGAATATGATTTTTTGAAACTACAATGTTTTACTAGCACAAATGTATTCGGAGAATGTCCCATGCCTTCATTACTTTTTGAATTATATAGTGTCCGTTAATCTATTTTATGTATATATATGTGTATATCTATCAGTTTGTTATGTGTCTAACATCTCATTATTTTGATGCCTTTCAAATATTATTTTAGTTTCAAATATGAGGACACTATGCTTTTCAATAAATGGTTTCAAATTTCTTTTTTATTCTGAAAAAGCAAGAAATACTGGAAACATTTGTGAGCAGGTTTTTCTAGTTTTATATTTAATATGTGGGTTATTTGTGATAAATATTGATCTTGATTTGGAGTTTGTCCTTTTAGTATCCAATAGAAATTATTTAAATGTAGTTTTGTGGAGTTGTACTGTTATTTGCACTAAATAACATATTATTAAGCAAACAAGATTCTTTGTCTAGTTTCAGGGATATGTTCAAATTACTAATTATTGCATTTCAGGACTATGCAAACAGCAGTTGGAGTCTTTGGTGGGCAACCATATACTGATGGGATTAATGTACCTCCCCTGATGAATGACAATGTGGGAGATAGTGGTCGCCCTGCAATTTCCAGTCTAAATGCCCCACCATTTATAGCAGTAGAGCTTTGCCGAGAACATTTGGTATGCAATATTGCAATGCAATGGTGATGAAGTTTTATTGCTTTGAAGTTAGGACGATTCAATCGATTAATTACTTTTCTGTTTGGAGTTTGACAGTACAAGCCAAAGGAGTGATTGATGTAATTGCAATCATTCCTTTGCTTTCTTTCTAGCATTCTGTTAGGAAATATAGATGAATTACTACTGAAGTTACATGCTGGCAGTTTATGTTACCATTTCGGAGCTTGCTTCTGCTTATATAGGGAACTGATGTCAGGTCATGTTGCCCATTTGCTGTTTGTTTCTTCATTGAATCAAACACAAACAATATCAAATTCTAGAGGAGCAGTAGTATGGTCATACTTGGCATTCCCGATTTTGGCCCATTTATTTTTGTTCTGCAATTCAATTTGCTTTAAATTCCCTTTGTTTAGTCTTTAACTAAGTCTTCCAATTCTTGTTAAATAGTCTAGAGTTTGTTGATTCACTATAGGATGAGGACATGAGAAGTGTGTTGGCCGTTGGCTCCTTTGTATTGATTTATTCTTTTTTTTCTCGTTGAACAATTGGTACAGAGGTTGCTGGGTTTTACATGGCGTGTGGTCTTGTAGCTATTAGCAGATGACTAGATTAGATTAGGTTATGCGCATAAAAAAGTTTCAAGTTTGAGCACACAGTATTTATTTTTACCCCCTTTCTGGTTGTTTTTAATGCCTCTTGACATTTGATTTCAACAAGTTTCTGGTAATTTTTTTTTATTTCGGGTAATTCAGGGGGTGCATCCTTGTGATAAGAGAAGAAACATCACTGACTACCGACATATGTTTCCAGCTATTGATTTTTCATTGGTAAGTGATCTCTTTTGACCCGCTCATGTATGGGCTAGTGCTACCACAATTTGTTCTGATCCATAGTTGCTAGAATGGAATTCAAGTTTGATTCAATGGGATTCATGCGTGGTGTAAATTGTGTTTAGATAGAAAATGATGAGGACATTTTGTGGAAACCTGACATTAGAGAGAAGAATGAAGAAGTTGCTGCCAGGGGACTGAAATTTTTGGAATGGTGAGTGATTAAATAATTTTGTTTTATATCAACAGAGTATTCATGTTCAGCAATAATTCAACAATAAGAATCTTATTGAAGAAAAGTAGGGAGAGACAGGAACAAAGAGTCTTGATTGTACTG
Source organism: Glycine max (assembly GCF_000004515.6). Taxonomy (NCBI): domain Eukaryota; kingdom Viridiplantae; phylum Streptophyta; class Magnoliopsida; order Fabales; family Fabaceae; genus Glycine; species Glycine max. The sequence continues at coordinate 7,932,086 of NC_016091.4, forward strand.
AATTTAAATGTTCATATTATTAGGATTGAGGTTTAAACTGAATTTTTTTTAATTGGCTGGATTATGTTGACATTTTGCACTTTACTATGATAATGTCAAGACATTCATTCAGACAATGCACGTGGTTGCCCAATTTGAGTTTTGTCTTCCTAGTGTGCTTTTGTTGCATGGCATCTGAAGCACATGCATGCATTATTTCGTAATGATTTATGGCTTCAGATTTTAAGAGGTCTATAACTCACAAGGAAGATATGGGTTCATGCCTTTAACCAAACCTTTACTTATTGGTCCAGGTTGTGGACACGTAAAGAAAAGGAGATAGCTGTCGTTACCCACAGCGGTTTTCTGTTTCATTCTCTAAGTGCTTTTGGAAATGATTGTCATCCAAACGTGAAGAATGAAATCTGCACACAGTAAGTATTCCTCTGGAAGTATTGCCATGTCTTTTATATAAACAACACCATTCAGGTTTTGAGATATATGGAAGAAAGAACAAACAATAATGTGTTTTTTTTTCAATTGTCTGATGATCACCGAAGGATCAATTTGAATCCTTTAAGAAAAAATAGGAATTATAGAGGTTCAATTTTGATGCAATCGCTGTTTTGAAAAGTTTTAAGTTGGTTAGACAATGTATGAATGTCAAATTCATTAAAATGACATGACAACTCATTATTGGTTCATATTAGAGTAAAACTTTTTCTTTGTTGACACTACATTAAAATTAAAAAGTTCAACGTAAAAAAGAAAAAAGATCATATGATTTGTTCTACTATAATTCAGGTCCTCCACATTTGCGTTTTTTTCTTCTGCATTTATTTTTTGAGTTTAATTCTCTGAATTATGGAGTTTATTTGGTAATAATCTCACTTCCCTTCTAAAAAAAATTGCATCAAAAATAAAAAGTGGAAGAGAAGAGAAATTCACTTGAGGGATATTCCTTATCATCTCAACATAGCCTAAAATGTTTTAACCTTTAGGATTTATTTGGTGTTCCCCTAAAATTGAAGGTGAAAAACAGTTTATACTAAAATTTTTATAAATAACCAATTTTAAGAGAATATATAACTTTTAAGCAAATAGTTATTTGCAAGCCTTACTTGTATTTCAAAGCGCTAATTAGTTCATGTTGGTTTCTTTGTTTATACAGCTTTGCTAACTGTGAGCTACGTTCAATGGTTATCATTGACAGAGGGTGAGCATTTTATTTGCGAAAAAACTTACACTTAGATTTCTACAGAAAATTCACCTCTGAATTTCATTTATTATTTTTGCAGTATGATTGGTTCAGATGAGTCCTCTACCAACTATCCTGGCAAAGTTCCAGATGGCCTTGACCTTCCTAGTGACGTTGCTGACCAGAAGCATCCAGAGAATGGGCAGGCAAACTGATAGTGGAATTTTCTTCATTTTTATGATTTCCTAATTACATTTATGATACCAACTACGATTACTTTTAAGCATTAATTAAATGGACATCAATTTCATGTGTGAACTGTGGACGTTACGTTATTTCTTATTCAAGGTTATTGGCTTGTGTAGCTATTAAATAAATTTCTCTATAAACATATACAGGAGAGAAAAAAAAAATTAAAAAACAATTAAATGAATTTTTCTTATAAATTAAAATTCTTTTTGAATAGACTTAATTACCTATTTTACCACTCAACTTTGATAATTTCGTATATTTACCATCAAATTTTTATTTTTGCGAATTTTATCATCTAACTATTTAATTTTCGCAAATTCTACTATTCCGCTAATCTTCTGTTTAATGTCTAACGGAAGAATGATGTGCCGTGAATGAGTTGGTGCCTGACTGCCACGTCGCGAATTTTTACTGCTAATGTTTTTGTTCCAATTTCAGACTCATATTTCCAGGGTTGTTTTCAACATCACAATTGCAAGTTACAAAACTCTAAAAACGTCATAAGTATATTAACTTAAACATCATAATGATTCGTGCCTCAAAATTACACAACAAATGTCTCAAATATAGCCTAACGAATAAACCCCCTACTGGAATACCCTGGAGAAGATGTTTTGAAAAAATAGACTGGTTTAATTTTTTAATCTAATAATTTTCAGTTTTTTAAATTATATTTTTCATTGTTTTATTGTTTTTTTGGATTATTATTTTGTTATGAAACAAAATAACTTTAATTTTATAATTGTATTAATTCCAACATGGCAGTCAGGCTCCAACTCATTCACGGTGCATCATTCTTCCGTTAGACATTAAACTGAAGATTTGGATAAAGGTAAAATTTACAAAACATGAAAATAAAAGTTCAGTCGTAAAATTCGCGAATCACCAAAGTTCAGTGGATATACGGTGGGTCTGTTATGTATCGTTCTATCTCTAGCTCATTCGTATTTTTGTAATAAATTTTAGCACGTCTTAGTCAAGTTTGGTATTTCATAATTTAAGTGTTTTTGCCTTTGAAAGAAGGTATATGAAAATGTTTTTATGCATAAGTTAATTTTAGTTATGAGAGAATTTTTTTTAGTTTTAATTTTAATTTTTAGGAAAAAATGTTTTTAATACCTATATTTTTATGAAATTTTATTTTTAGTCCTTAAAATTTCATATGATTCAATTTAATTTATATATTGTACAGAAAATTTGTTTTTAGTCTCTTCTCACACATGACATTACTTCTATTTAACTTAACAGACAGAATGCATTTTTTTGAATTTATTAAAATGATGTGAAATTTTAATGTTTTTTTAAAAAAGATAATATGTTTTCTCTAAACACATGGAACCATAACTTTTAAGGACTCAATTTGTCTTCGTTTTCATCATTATTATTCAACAATTATTGCAGATTTATTCTTACATTTTCTTATTTTATTTGTTTCTTGAACGCTATTTTCATGAATTCACAAGATAAATAGACAATGAAATACATTTGTCATGTAGGAAATGACATCAACATCATCTATAAAAAAGGACTAAAAACAAGTTTTTTTTATTTTTTAAATACAAGGATTAAATTGAATGATATAAAACTATCAAATCTAAAAATAAGGTTTCATGAAAGTATAAGGATTATAAACATATTTTTTCCTAATTTTTATTAATGTTTATGAAAAAAATTTATCCAAATAGGTTATACTAACCTCTGAAAACTAAAATCTCGTTTTCAGTCACGTGTCTGTTAGGGGCTGAAAAATCAAACAATCTGATTTTAAAGTGTATAATCACATTTTAAAGGACTACAAACATATTTCACCCTAATTAAAATGTATAACCAAATTAACTGTAACCGTTTCTTAGTAGAAAGTGTAAAATTTGAATTTCTAACTTCCTTTTAGTTGATTCCAGATGAAGAGCATCAAAAGGCTATTAGGGGCTTACATGTTGCTAATTTTATTATTTTTTTCATATCTTCCTCGGTATAATTTTGAAGTATAAAATGTTGGCAGCTACGCATGCAGTTTTGTTAACTAAGAGAATGTGTGTCCCTGGAGGAGAGGAAATCCTAGTATAAAACCCTCAACCCTTCAGGGCGAATAGCACAGAACCAACTAACACAGACAATAGAAGGATGAGACCAGCGGCGACAACATTAATGCGACCCGGCTTCACAGTTTTACTACTTGGACTCTCGCTTCCGCCATCACGTTTGCTCTTGTCTTCCATGAGGTGAATTTCTGAATAGGAGGGGACTACCACATCCCAGAAAGATTTAGTTTTGAAAGATATCTCTTCTTTCTCTGGCTCCAAAATTGTAGAGACATCAGCTGGAGCTTTCATGGATAGTAATTCCATACTATGATCTTTTAAAACCTAAGAAATGAAAATCCCAAGTCAGATAGTAGTACTAAGAAATAAAAATAAGAGTACAAGTTCATTTTAACAATGACAAGCTTGTAGAGGCTACAACAAGAAAGTGGTTCTAGAGAATGAAAACAGTTAATATAGATAAATTGGCCATGGTAAACAATGACACTATCATAAGTGTGCTGCTCTATTCCTCATTGCTTTTGGTTTTCATGAGTGTCCAACAACATCATCATCATATTACTTGGCTTTTAACAGAGGCCAGGCAGCCGCTTCTGCAATTAAGTTGACATTTGAGAATAAAAATCATGTAATGTAATTCATGCCCCTCTATTCATGTGCATACTTAAATACATGCATGCTTTGTTTGCAAATCACCAGGTAGAGGGTTGATTAGGTAGTTGTTCAAAGGCTCTGGATAATATTATTTTGGACGTCCCAAAATCAATAAATTATTTATCTCGTCAAGACAAGAATGTCCCTTTATGTACATGTGGAAGTATCAGTTCAAAATTTTTAGACAAAGAACCTTTTTTCAGCAACAATACAGGTAATGCAAAATGACCCAACACAGGAGTAGTTGGTCTTCAAACCAAATCAGACATGGAAATAAATTCAGACGCGACAAGAAACAATATCTACTATTTCCCAATGGAACAAACCTCAACAGTTTCAGAAGGTTGCAAATAATCACATACATACACCCCTGCTAGCCATGGTGCAAAGACTCTTCTAGGAAATGGAAGGCTGCATCCTTTTCTGTCAAAAAACAAATGATAAATTTAACTAATCAAACACACCAAAACATTGGAAGCCAAAATAACAAAATGTATCAATATAACTTATATAATTTATGTGTTGACATGATTGTCACTTTTAGATTTTTATGGCGGCATAACTCTAGAATGTCAGTTTCAGATTATACACACATTTAGGAGATGGATTTACTCTCTGTGCAAGCATGTATATCTATGTGGCAATGTGGCATTAAGTCCCTAGGGAAAGTGCTTGGTCCCAGGTTCAAATCCCAGCTAGGCTACTTTGCGACTGCTCCATCTACCCTCCCTCTCTCCACACTAGGCCATGGACCTCTTTGTAACCAAAAAGAAAAGAAAACAATAGGGCACATAATGTAACATTACAAACTAGCAATGAAATCAATTGAACCTTGACATCAGGATCCCAAAAATGACAAAAACCAAGGAAATCATTGTGAAATAACAACCTGCCTAAATGGTTAATCAGATCTCCCTGTGAACTGCAGGAACTAAGGCTGCATATATCTACCCTCCCCAAACCCCACTAGGCGGAAGCCTCATGCACAGGATCACCGCTTTAGCTGCAGTTGTTTGAAACAACCCAAAGATAGGTGATAAATCCCACAGCCTCATTGCACAGACTTAAAGAGAGAATTCCAGTGCGTAAGAATTCAGGTAATATGTATATATAACGCGATAACCTAGTAATATTCCGATGGCATTACATCAGGAACAAGCATAAGAAAAACTGAAGTATATCAACGAGTAATATACCATTATTGCAAGTTATCTACCTCAATAAGTGCAACACTAGTTGGGGAACAGGCTTTTCAGCCGATATTTCATTGCTTACTTGGCTTCCAACATCATGATTGTTACCAGAGTCAACATCTACCTCATCACAGATTATATCCAATCTACTTTGCAGACTCGTAATGATATCTCCCTACACAGAATTGTGATCCACAACAATATAAGACAAAATCAGGAAGAGGGGAAAGTCAGTGAAGTTATCACTTTGTTCTATAATAAACTCATAAGTAGGGGTATCATCAACTAGTTATATTTCAGAACAGATATTTCCAAACAAATGTCAATCTTAACTCTTAAGACAGCCCTTGAATAAAAGGACGAAAGTTTCATCATAAAATCATGAATAGAATAAATATAGATAGTTATTAGTCACCTTTATATCAGTGATGGCTTGTGAATTAGGCTCTTTTGAATTCAGATATGCAAAAGAACATATCAAGCCACTAAATGAAAGAATACCAACAACATCTCCTTGGCTGCATGCTTTACAAAAAAAATATCTGTTAATGTTAGAAAATGAAGTTTTAAAACAACAGGAAAATTAAGAATAACAATAATAACCAGAATATTTATACAAAATAAGGCTGTAGGCAAGCATACCTTCAATAGAACTATCGTTCAGAAATGAAAGAAGCAATTCAACTTCATGCACACCATCTGATGAATATGACTCACTCTCAACAACCTAAATTCATAGAGAAGAAATAAATTTCTTATAAAATAATGATAACACAAAGGAATATCTTACAAATTGTAATAAAAAATAGTTTGGGGAGAAATAAACCCAAACCATGGATAAAAGGAGTGACTCTTAATATTATACTATATCAGGGGAAAACAGATGCTCTTACCTAAAGCACAAGCCTGTGTAACGTACAACAATTTTAAGGTATAGCTTAACCTAAATGTATGCTCTAGATAGCATGTTAAGTGGGCATAAATTTGGTAATGTGACCATTTTTAGATCATATGACACTTTAGTACATCTCTACACAATTACCAAACAGCATAGAACTGCACACTAAAGCAGTAAGCAACATGAAATTCATATTAAATACGTTTTATAGATCATATCCAGTTGCCTGCACTTGGAAATTACGGTAATCAATAAGCTACAAGGTATTCTCTAATAGACAGAAATCTATTAACATTTAAATTTTAACCACTGTGTCAGTCATAGAAAATCAGAAAATCTCCAACAAATTGCAATCTTGTAACAGCTTATATTTAAATGATTCTGAACATCAAACTTTACTTTACCGATTGCACTGATGAAGCACTTGCCAATTAATATATCAACTCAAGCATTGCAGTCATTTTCTGGTTACACACTATGAATACCTTTGGCACTTATTGACATAATTTGTTCTAGATACCACAGATTTAGAAACAAACTATAAAAAAAGTTTGTCAACAATCAATTGCTAGATCCTGCTCCATAACCAAATAATGAAACGTGAGTGTACTTGCCTGTGGTGTGATCTAATTATAAAAGCTTCCACCCAGCTTCACTATCAACAATCTTGCAGAATATAGTTTCAGTATTCATCAAGGAATTTTTAAGAGACCAATGTCCAATTCAAACAAACCCTAATGACAAAACTATCTTGGGCAATGTAATATTCAGTGCAAAAAACCACTGTATCACAATGAAAACAATATCGTGGGAAGTAAACAAAGTACAACCAGGGAGTTAACAATTCTGCTACTTAAAAAAACTGAAATTTTTTCTATAATTGGGGAATGAAATTGCTACTTACTTCTGACTAAAGTTTACTAAAGATAAAACAGCAACTAGAAACTAGGAAGTAAAAAGCCAAAAAGAAAAGCAGGGAGTAAGTAATTACCAATTTACCATCAATCAAGGCCTTTGCACCTGCAAGCTCTTTGGCATGAATAGATATTGTATGACGAAGAACATCACTCAATGTCTGGAACTTTGATGCACTGTCGCGTAATATAGGTAACCTTCAAGACATAACACCGTACCCAAAACTCAAATTACCAACAACTTCAGACTTCAATCTTTCATCAATATCACAAAATAGTGGGAATGTTACCTCAGGTTAAAGTTGTGCATGCACTTGAACGTCTGAAGGGAAGTTAAGACCTTCCCCATCTTAAAGTCACAAGGCCGCAAACTACTTGATGTAATATTCGAAGACAGTGAGCAGTTTCTACAATTCCACCTGCGCTAATAGCAACATCATGAGCATCACATCACATAAAAAAAAAAAGGAGTTAATTTATATGCATTGGATTTACGCTGTCAAATGCATACATTATTTATTTAGTCCATTAAAAAAATAAACAAAATCGAAAAATTATTAGGGTTACCTCCTCGGGCTATAAGAAATGTGAAGAAGCAGCCTCTCATCCCAATCACCCTCCAAAACCGGAGCTGCCTCAGCAACACCCTTCACGGTCTGAAACACAGAAGATACATAGTTAAAGACCAAGTTCAATACGGTGAAGTGGGTAGATATAACGTGGGTTGGATTGTTAAGGAAAAAGGGAAGCGGGGAAAGGTTGCGAGTTCGATGCCCTCCGCTAACAAAACTAACATTCTAATTGCCGATTAAAAAAATATATATATACGGTGAATTGGTAAGTAAGCAATTGTTGACACACCTGGCAAAGCATTATGGTTGAATTTTTGAATGCGGCATCGCTAACCCAAACGTATAGGCCGACGACCTTGATGCCGCCGACGAGCATTCTAGAAACCTGGCGGGCATGTTCGGCGACCCAATCCTTGTCGATGAACAAGGAAGAGGAATCGGCGGGGTTGGATTTGGTGGCCTTCTTCTTGTCGGGGTCGGTGAGGGCGCAGGCGGGCTCGGCGGAGTCGTTGTGTGGGGTGGGAATGAGGTCGAAGAGAAAGGCCCGGCCCAAGGAGGAGCTGAACTTGCCGATTAGAAGACCCACCTGAAAGTGGAATGGAATTGGGAGTGTTAGTTAGTTATTTGGGGGAGTGTGGGAGAGATGACATTGGAGTGAGTTAGTGCCTCGGATGGAACTGCGGATTGGCTGAGAAGACCCTCCGCTAATTTGAGTCGCGTTTCTTCTCCGATTACGCCTTTCGCCATCACTCATCACTCAATTGCTTCCTCCAAATAAACACCGGATCTATGCTTCTGCTTATTTGGTCTTGATGAATTCTCTAAAGCCTAACCAAATTTATTTTAATAACTAAATACTATATATATATATATATATATATATATATATATATATTATTTAGTTTTGTTAACTCTGATTGATAAAACCTCGATATACCCATATATATATATATATATATATATATATATATATATATATATATATATAATATAATGTTGATAATTATAACTTTTTACTTAAATAATATTTTCTTAAAATTGGATTGAAAATTCCTTTCCAATAAATTATATATATAAAATTTCATATTAATTTAAAATTATTTTTATCTCATTCATATTTATTATAGATTAGAATTAACTTATTATATATTTTAAAATATATTAAAATGTAAATCATTTGATTTTTTTTTTTGTTGTTCAATTTTAACATAAATATCAGATTAATAAAAATAACATTTTATTTCGGGTTATAAAAATTGTTTAATATTTCTCCTCGTTTAAAATCATCACTTTTAATTATTATTGTTAGTGAAATATATTCTATAGTAACTCATTGAACTAAATGTTGTTCCTATTGGCACTTTGGGTTGGTCCTCCCCCATACCCATTTTCATGAAACTAAATGTTGATGGAAGTTGGTTGGGATTATAGGGATTGGAGGTGTTCTGAGAGATTGTGTTGGTCGTTGGGTGTTAGGTTTGGCCCAGGGAGAGGCTCTTCACGCGAAGCTCGTAGCTGTTAAGATGGGTCTCAAGATTTGTTGAAATCATGGCTGCAAGTCATTAGTTTGTGAAACAAATTGCTTGGAAGTGGTTTTGCTTTTTGAGTGAAACAGCAGGGACAGTCATTGGGACGCATTTCATGGCCATGTAGATGTGATGAAGAACATTCAAGTGTTGTTAGAAATGGTGTAGAGCGATCTTTTCACCCATGTCCCTCGTGAGGCTGAGGATCTAAAGATCTCACTGCATATCTATTGTTGATGGTTGCTCCTTTAGATTTGTTGGAGAATGACATGGTCTATCAAGATAGTCGCCACTTAAATTAGTTTTTCTCTTTTTTATTTCTCTTGTACCCCAAAAAAGTTGAGCATAAATAGTAATATAAAATTTAATATTACTGCTTAATATCAAAAGTATAAAAATTAATAATAACATTAATTATATTGAGCAGTTTCAAAATATATAAATAATTTATTTTAATGTAGGTATTAGTATAATATTTAATGTTATTATTATAGTATTTATATATTTAACTTTTTCCTATTATATTTTGATTTTGGAATATATTATTAATATATATATATAGGTGTTGAATTTTATAATAGTTACTTTATATTATTGAATATATATATATATATATATATATATATTTATATTTTGAATATAATTATATTTTAATTATTAAAAAGATATATTATATTTAATAAATACAATATTTAATTAATTTTTTATAAAAAATACTAGGCTAATACTTAAAAACATTAAGTGCCATATTATTATCTATGTAATAAATATGTTAGTAATTTAATTCTTTACTAAATATAATTAGGATGATTAAATTTGACAAATCCAATGACTATTTTAATTTCGTGTGCCATTAAAGATTAATCACATCTTTAATTTTGTTACTTAAGAGTTGTTTATTTTTAGACACTATTATTTTTTTAATTATTTTTTATTTAGTATTATCTTAATTATATCAACTATGAAACTAATCATCAATTGGGGCTTGATCACACTTAATACTCATTCTCCCTCCTTAATAATGTATTATGCGGGATCTAGTCTAGATCTTTTTCCTTAAACTTAGTGTGTGTTGTCAATTAAGTTGTACTCATAATTTTTTTACCATTAAAAGAGATTTGTGTCATATTGGGTTACTTAAAATAAACTTCTAATTATTTCTATAAGTAATGCTTATGATTAAAAAAACATTTTATTATCATTTAAGGAGAATCATTTTATATGTTGCTTAAAATTATAATAAAATGTGTATGCATTACTTAATTATGGTATGACATGATGTGAATCAATTAATAAGAGATATAGAACTTAAAATTAATTGTTTAAATATCACCCAATAGAGATACTCTTAAAATAATCTTAAAATGGAACAAAGAGAATAGTAAATATCTTAAAGTTTATACCCATAATTATAATTATATATAATTAGGTGATTGTATAAAATTTTTAATATAACCATGGAATTCTTAAAAAATATATATTATTTCTCAAATTGGATTTAAAAAATGACTTGGTTAAACAACTCACTCCTAGTTGCAATTCCTACTTGAGTGCGTGCGACGTCACTTGCAAGAAAGAAGCTGAAAAACTAGGTTTAATAATTGGGCGAGGTGGGGGCAATCAGCTACATCCGTGCAGCGGAAATTGTTCCCTCATCAACCACCATTTGTCTATTCATTCATTTTCCTTCATCCGCACCACACACCTTCCTCTTGCTTTTCCTATCTCAACGCTTCCTCACAAGTCCACCATGCTTTCTCCGTCTCCCATCCCTCCCCACAATAATAATAAACAAATTAAATTAAAATATAATTTCAAATACTTTTTCTTTCTTTCCCTCACTCACTCACTCACTCTCGATTTCCGTCTGAGAAAAATCCTTGGTTTGGTAATTTGATTCCCAAACGATTTCTCTTTTTGTTTCTATTTTCTTTCGTTTAATTTTCAAAGAATGATGATTTTGTTGTTGTTTTTTTTATTTCCCTGCCAAGAAGGCACTTAATAATAAACTAATTAATTAAAACCCGAAAAGTGCAAAGCTTGTGAATAGCGTTTGAATCGTGTCATGCTTTTGGGGTTGGGGAAGAGTGTGCAATGCAGAAACTGAGATTGGCTTAGTGAGAGAAAAAGAGAGAGCGATGGTGGTGAGGAAAGTTGGGAAGTACGAGATTGGGAGGACGATTGGGGAGGGAACCTTTGCGAAGGTGAAATTCGCTCAGAACACCGAAACTGGTGAGAGCGTGGCCATGAAGGTGCTCGACCGTAGCACCATCATCAAGCACAAGATGGCCGACCAGGTAGCAAGCACTCTTAATTAACTTTCCTAATAAGCTTAATTTGCTTTCACTGTAACAAGTTTCGTGATTGCTGCGTTTCTAATTTAACTTTTCTATTTTGCAGATCAAGAGGGAGATTTCCATCATGAAGCTAGTTAGGCATCCTTATGTTGTTCGCCTTCACGAGGCATGAGATAATTGCTTTCTATTTTTTGTAATTAAGGGCATGTTTGGCTTCTTTTCTAAGTTGTCATCCAATTTCGAATCATGATTTTCAGTGTAGTATGGAATATGCTGTTATGTTAAGTAGGGGTTTAGAAGTGTTTTTGGGAAGTGCAAGCAAAACCAGAATTATAGAATTTCTTTTTTATTTTGATTGTTTGGACTTTTGGAGTGAGGGATTGTTCTGGAAATCATATTTTGATATTTGAGAATCTTCCTTGATTAAATGAAAAAAGGTTTTAAAAGAAGAGCCGTGCCGACTCAATATTTGCTGATAAGTGAGAAGTAATTATTAATGTTTCTCTTGTTAGCTGTTGCCACTCACAAGCGCTTGTTTCTGTTGTGAAACGTTGTTTTCTTCAGGTTCTTGCAAGCCGTACCAAGATTTATATCATATTGGAGTTCATCACGGGTGGTGAATTGTTTGATAAAATTGTGAGTAGCTCAAGATGGAACCTTTTTTTTTTTTTGTAGATTTTACTCTGGCATTTATTAATCACCATTCAAGATATTGGAAATGTTTGATGGTGAATAATATGATTGTGCAGATACACCATGGCCGTCTTAGTGAAACTGACTCTAGAAGATATTTCCAGCAGCTTATTGACGGTGTAGATTATTGCCACAGTAAGGGAGTTTATCACAGAGATTTAAAGGTTTGCATTGCGTGAGATCTGAAAAGTTGTCTATTGTCCTTATGGTGATTTCTTCTAATTTTCTTTTTTGCCTTGTGCAGCCTGAAAATCTTTTACTCGATTCACTGGGAAATATAAAGATTTCCGATTTTGGTTTGAGTGCATTTCCTGAGCAGGTGAGCTTGTTGCCAAATAGCTTTTATATATGACTTCGACTCATGTTAGATATAATGATACCAAACTGCTTCAAACTTTTGAACATTCTCATAGGGGGTGAGTATCCTTCGGACAACTTGTGGGACTCCAAACTATGTGGCTCCTGAGGTAAATACTAGCCTGGCTTGCTGTTTAGTTAAAATTTCAGTAATTCAGCTTATGTCAAATGTAAATACTAACTATTCTTATGCTGGAAAATCTGCATTCTGCATTTGATTTTGTGGCCTTAGGTACTCAGTCATAAGGGTTACAACGGTGCTGTGGCAGATGTTTGGTCCTGTGGGGTTATCCTCTATGTCCTACTGGCTGGATATCTTCCTTTTGATGAGCTTGATCTAACCACCTTATATAGTAAGGCATGAATTTAAACATGTCAAATATATAGTTTACTGTAGAATAGATTGTAATGCAATTCTAAATATTTATCTAGCATATATTGAAATACATCAATTATTATTTTTGAGCCATTTAACATGATAATAAGTGGTAAACAATTTGCTATTATGGGGTCAATTTATCTATTAGCTTCATGTGGTGAAAGAGTATCCAAATCAGCACATTGACCCTGAATTCTGAGTGAGAATTGGAAATGAGATTTTTCACCATTAGTCTCTTGCATCTCTTAACAAGCGCTGGCTATGGTTCTGATAAGCTACGAGTTCTTCTGATTAACACTCTTTAATTCTGTATTCAAAGGCTCAAGAAATATAGCGTTATCTAATGGTTGCTAGTCTAGAATGTTTTCATCAAAATGGAATTCGGATTGTTGTTGATGCTGATGTTTTTTCTGTGTATTTTTTTCTTTCTTTCAGATTGAGAGAGCAGAGTTTTCATGCCCTCCTTGGTTTCCAGTGGGAGCAAAATTGTTGATACATAGAATTTTGGACCCAAATCCTGAAACTGTAAGTGTTTGCATTGCACAACAAGAGTTGTGAAACACAGCCTTTCACTGCCAATTTAAAATTAATATTCTTTCTATGGCCACAGAAGTAGAAAATGAGTTGAGTCTTTGATGATACGTTATTATGTTGTGATACAAAGGCATCTAAAAAATCCAAGAGTGTGATGCTATATAGTTCTCATGCTTGAGTGTGAACTATATGATTTTACCCCTTTAAAAGTGAATGGAATTGGTAGAAAAAATTATGTTTGTATTGAAAGCACTTAATATTCAGTTGTGGCATGTTATGATCTATTATTTTTCTCCATTTGGATATCAAAACAAAATATTTTGAGTTTCTTTTGCTGACAGTTGTTGATACACACCGCTAACTTCTTTATTTAGACTAATTTTAATATGTCAAAGGGATGACATACTGTAAAAGTTTGTATTTCATACTGAAATGGTTGGACAGTTTAGTACCCATAACATATCCCCTATAGAAGGAGCCATTTAGGTTGGACATGCATAGCCCACTTTACTTTGTGCTGAAATTTAATTTAATTACAAAGAGTAGGAGTGGCAAATACCAACTTAAATGCTTAAAATTTTATGAAGAGTTCATGAATGATTTTAAATCTCTATCAAGATTAATAGATAAATTGAATAAAACAATATAGCACTTCTATTAATGTGGAAAGACTAATCTTAATGAAACTTAAGGTTAAACTCAACAATGATCCTTAATACTTTAGTTATTTATAAACTGTTCATGATTGTGATTGCACCTAGTTGGTGTGGGGCACATTTTTTTCCTCTCTATTTCATCCTTCAAAACTTGAATTAAAGTTGCGTTTCATCCTATAGTTCATGATCATTATTTCTAGTGCTGACACTGCATGTATGGATGAACATGCTCTATTCATATTTGAAGTTCAGGGATTTCTTCCATTGTATCTGTATTGGACCTTGTTTTTGTAATTTTGTTTGTGTAATGTACTAATACCACTTTACTGATGGATTTAAATCTTACTTCTCAATCCTGATTCTTGGAATTCTTTCTGATAAGTCTCTTTCCCTTGTTGTTTGTTATTGTGCATGTACATTTTCAGCGTATAACAATTGAGCATATAAGAAATGACGAATGGTTTCAGAGGAGTTATGTTCCTGTCAGTCTTCTTGAGTATGAAGATGTAAACCTTGATGATGTAAATGCTGCTTTTGACGATGCTGAGGTATGCTGTGCCCGTAATTTATTTTATTTTATTTATTTATTTTTCCATTTAAGCTAATCTAACTTCATTTTCCAGTCTACCTATTCAATATCATATTTTTAGAATGAATCTGACATTGGACAACACTGTTTTTGAATTAATTGTTATCATCATTTAAGGAATTTATTCTTTTTTTGGATTATTCTTTCTAGCTTAGAATTGGATTATCTAATTAGAGTTTTGGTTATATTACATTTTTGACATTTTTTATGATTGTATGAACTTGATATTTCCTTTCTTTGGAGAGTATTTGAAACATTAGTCGGAATAGCTCTCTAGGTTTGTTTATCAGGATTCAGGAGAGTAACTTGCCAGGAGAAGCACTTTTTGTTCCTGTTCTACATCAGAATCATATTTAATTAGTACTGTGTCTACCTCTCCACAATTCTGTTTAATAAAGAGGCATATCTAAGAACCATAAACAATAAGAATATTAGTAAAAGTTGTTCTGAATTATCTTATTCCCGGAAAACCATTCCATTATTGGCATGGCATCATTGAACTTCTAGCGTACTGAAGAAAGCATCAAGGATTAAAAGTGGGATTTTCTGTCAAGAATGCTGAATGTAATGCAAATAGTACCCGCACTGTCATTTTTTACATTTGGTGCCCCTTCTCTTCAGTTAAAGAGGCTGGCTTGTTCTTTCCTATTGCATTTGAACTGTAGGTATCTTGTTTTGCTGACTTACTGATTATTTTGTTGCTGAAGGAACTGAGGGCTGATCAACAATGTGACAACGATGACATGGGTCCTCTAATGCTTAATGCATTTGACTTGATAATTTTGTCTCAAGGCTTAAATCTTGCAACAATCTTTGATCGTGGGCAGGTATTTAATTGTTTCATTGTGTTGTCATGAGGCCTAGTAATCACATCTCTAAATGGTCAAATAACATTAACAGCCCATGTACTATTCAGAAGGAACTTTACAGAACTATAGATGTAATCTTTTCCATGTTACAGGGGTCCTGTGATGTAAAATATATCATTGCAACTCCTATCTTGTCATTTAAGGGTCTGAAACTCATAAATATTTTCCATATTTCGGGGTATGATATCTGATTTGTCTGTCTAATACCCTTGCAGGACTCTGTGAAGTACCAAACCCGTTTTATCTCTCAAAAACCAGCAAAGGTGGTTTTATCAAGTATGGAAGTTGTGGCACAATCAATGGGATTTAAGACGCATATTCGCAACTACAAGGTTGGTAGCCGCCTAGTTGATAATGCATAGTTGATTGATTACTCTGCTTTCGTTACTCTGGAGTCTTTTGCATCATAATTTTGTCCATTTACATTCTCACACAATTTTCCTATCTTTAGCATCTGATGTCATTATTTACATGAGATGAAACCTACCAAAGTTGGTCGTCGCCTGAAGTGATATTTATATGAATTTTCAGATGAGGGTGGAGGGTGTTTCAGCAAATAAAACATCCTATTTCTCTGTTATCCTGGAAGTAAGTTTCTATCCCTCTAGTTGAATGTCAACAGCCCCTTAACATTTTGGCTAAATGAATAATTCTTGTTTCTCTGTTCCAAGATTTTTGAAGTGGCTCCTACATTTTATATGGTGGACATTCAGAAAGCAGCTGGAGATACTGGTGAATACCTCAAGGTAAGTTTTTGAAATCATCAGTTGTGCCCTGGCGATTGCTTACATTTAATTTATGACAAAAGATACACTCCATAATGTTGCAGTTTTACAAGAACTTTTGTAGCAATCTTGAGGATATAATCTGGAAACCGCCCCATGAAGCAAGCAAATCAAGGATCTCCAAGACCAAAAGCAAAAGACGATAGTTTCATCATTCGTGATACCTTCTGATTTGATTGAAAAGAAAAGAGAGAAAAAAAAAGTAATATGGAACACATGCTTTTAATTTAAAGAGGGGTTGACATATAGACGCATGTCCCACCATATCGAGGTATAAATACGGTTTGCCCTGGCTTTTTTTTTTAACAGCAATACTGTTTTTTCCACTTTTAATTCTCCAAATACCACACTTGAAACTTGAAAGATTGTGTCCCAAAATTTACTAGTAATTTTCTAGACACCAGGAAATCGATTTCTCCCGTCTCGACTTTCCACTGAGATTTTTTCTTTCGAATTGTGTCAAGGAGGTTGGTAACTCCAAAGTCCAAACCAACTTTTGAATAAAAATGCTGACAGAAGAAAAGTATAAAATAAAAAACACTAAAATTTTTGTTTAGGGACTAATATTTGCGAAAAGTTTAGTGATCAAAACTATATTGATCCCAAAATAATATTTATTTTCCTTTATCTCTTTTTCTCTTTACCTTTATAATTTTTTTATATTTTCAATAGCCAATCTTGAATACGACAACATGGTTGCAAATTGAATAAGAAACTTATGAGGAATAAGCTAGACACTCATACTGAATAGATATATAGCTGTATTCGAAAAACTCAACATTTCTGGAAACAAAATCGCTGTATTACTGTGTTACTCCTTTTGGCCGAACCTATTCTTAAGAATTTTAACGTAGTCAATGTTAAATGCATCATCTTAGTTGCTAAGTTGAATAAAATGCTTGTCAGGGATAAGATATTTGTACTGATTACTGAATCGAGAAATTCAAACAACTTCATATTTCCGGAAACAAAGTCAGTCGAATATTTTCTTTTCTCAGTTTACATATTTTTCTTCGGCTCTGGTTATTTACACCTCCATGTCTCTTAGTACACCCCATACCCCTCCTTAATTAATCATTATACTTTTTTTCTTAAAGAAGTACACTCCTTTTGTTTTTCAAAAATGTGTTTCCAAAATTATATATACTTATTTCAGAAATACATCTTTGGAACTATGATTTATAACTTTAGAGATATACTTCTGAAATAGGTATATATTTTTCAATAAAATATCACTTAAGAATTAAAATGATTAATGAGAAATAAAAAAGGTTAATAAACACTTGTCTTATATTCATGTTTGTTAATATTATTTTTATCTTATCTTTATTATTTTTTAAACCCTAATTTTAAACTATCATACATCAACCAAAGTACTTAAGAGTCGTTGCAGTTGCAGCCTGAATCGTTGATGTAGACTTGAATTAGAAAATGAATGAATACACTTAAAGAAAAGAAACTACCGTCAAGAACTTTGCTTTGTAATTAAGGTGTATAATATATGAAGTTAGTGATGAACGTATTTTGAAATCCAAAGTCACGTGAAAGAAAATTCAAAGTATTGTATAATAATGATGAAAATGTAGTATTATATAATAAATATATGATTAAGATGAAAATAAGATTAACAAATATTAGTATAAGATAAGAATTTATCATATTTATTTATTTATCTCTCGTCAACCATTTAAAATTCTTAAGTGATATTTAATTGAAAAGTGGGCAACTGAAGGAGGGATATGGTGTACTTAGGGAAAATGGGTGTAAATAGCAAGAATCTTTTTCTTTGTATTGATTTTTATCATTAATGTTTTTTATTATTGTTTATGGCAGGAAATATAGAACTTAATGCATCTATCCCAATCTTTTCATTACTAGGCCGGCCCTAGTGCGTTATTTTCATCATTAATACTAATATTATTATAGCATTAATAGTTTCCTAGTTTGTAAAAAAAATGCCTAATGGAAAACTATATTCAAATTAACTAATTGTGGATTATGTGTTTGAATACGGAAGTATAAAGACTTAACGAGGAATAGTAAATATTATAATTATTCTATATAGGAGTATTAATTTTTTTAAAGGATTTCTAATTGTGTATGTAAACGCGTATTGTAACTCACTCGATCTTCTTAAAAAAAAAAAAAACTCAGTCGATCTTTTCAATAAATGCAACATCTTTTATATTTTTTATAGAGAGAAAAAGAATTATATATAATGTAATTGTAGGCACTAGAATTTATATATGCTATGACAAAACTGAAACTTCAAAAATTTACATAAACACAGAGAAATAAATTAATGAAATATCACGTTGAGCTAAATTAACGTTAAAAAAATGAACAAACAAAAAAGTAAGCTACAATCTAGCTTAAAGTTGAACATGGTCATTTAATAAGGCATACGTTTCAACTTTCAAGGAGATTCATACGTAGTGAATAAAGACTTTAGGAGAAAGTGGATTTTCAAATTTTGCAATAAGTTAGTATCCTTTTTATTCTCTCTCTAATTAGTCAACAATACTAACTACTCGTATTTGTTTTTAAAGTGAAGGGAAGAAAAAAATTAAATTAAAACCGAAGAGAAAATACAAAAGAGGTAAAAAAAATTATCTTTATTTTTTTGAATCAAATAAAAAATTAGTATGTCATTATTTGTAACTAGTTAAGTTAACTGTGTGATACTAAGAGTTTTTTATATTAAATTTAATTATTTGATTAAATTATACGTTCCAAAAAAAATAGTTAAATATTATTGAATAAAAGTGATTAAAATCAATTGTGCGTATAAGGTGTAAGAGAATTATTGACAACAATAAATTATGAAATAAATGCAATATAAGAAGTATTATTTTATTGATATTAACCATAATTTGTTGAAATGATACTATGAAATTTTATGACATACCTTCAAATCCATGAAAATAGTATAAAAATAATAAACTTAAACTTTTTTTCATTGAGTCTAAATTGAAATGCATAAAAAATATGATAATCAATCTTTTGTATCTTGAACCTATAAATACATTAATTTAAAAATGCTTTATTTATATTTATTTTTACACCAATCACTTAATCATTACAATATTGATAAATATAATCACAAAAATTAAATATCACAAAAAGGTTTATTGTCAACTTGTGAAATCTTTTTAATGTATTTCGAGTACGATTCATAACATCATTTATTTTCTGTCTCAACTAATATGATTTTTTATTTTTGCCAGCACCAAAGCATAATAGGTTTATTCATAAATTTTTTTATTAATATCTTTTTTAAATAGACAAATGTTGTTCAAATACATATAAGTATAACTTGCAAACTCAGTTGATTGATATAAAATTTGACATGAACATGACATCTAATAAAGAAATAGTTGAAGGCTTAGTCATTTCGCTTACAACTTGAGTTAGTTGAGTTGAATTTATATTCATCCTAAGAAATCAAAAAAATTATTTATTAAGATAATTTAATTCTAAAATAGAATGAAAAAGCAGGTAAAACACATGTGAAAAAAATAGAAACACTTCTCTTTGTATTCTTTGACTACATCAATGGTAGGATTTAAGAGTAGTTTTGTTCAAAAATAAGCATTAGAAATTCCCATAGTTTCTAGACATATAATTAATTAAAAAATTGTTATTGCAATTCGTTATATTGTATCAAAAACCTAAAATGTAAAATTTTAAATTTGTGTTACCCATGAGTTTTTTCAATTTGCATAGTTATGATATAATAATGAAAGCATTGGCTGAATCCTCTTTACCTAAATGTTGTTGTATGATAATAGTATAATCTCCCCATAAAGTGAAGCGAAAGGTATTGAACCTACAAAAGAAATTGTCATTTTTATAACAAATGTGTTAGTATAAATAAGCATAAATAATTGTAAAAAACATCTTGAATTCAAATAATAATTTATTAAAAATATACTGTAAATCTTGAAGCTCAATCTCAATGATTTTTTTTTCTTTCCATTTTTTAAATTCCTTTATACGATTTTTCTCAATCACGTCACCAATTGCATATAAAATAAAAGATAAAATATAAAAAAATACTTGATATGAGAAATACTTGTTGAGGCTTTAAAAATACAAAAAACTCAACAATTATAGGATCTTCATCATTCGAAGCAAGAATGTCTCTAAAGGATATAAAAACAAAATGACAACGCAGAATTTTCTCCCTTCGAATCTCTGAACAATAGGTGTTTGGTAAGAAAATCAACCTATGATTATCATTTATAGACTTGAGATTTAGGTCATTTTTAGACACCAATATATTTTGAATCAAGTATTTTTTTTTCTTTAAGTAGTTTTCAGAAATTGTTTACATATTTTTTTTTCTTGATAGATGCATGAATTGTATCACTCTACACTTAAACATATTGTATTCAAATTTAAATTATAAAATGTTGCATAAAAATACAATATTTGAATTTAAGATAACCTTTTCATCCAAAAGAAGCAATTCAATACTACTGGTATCATTTAAATTCTCGAACTCGGGTAATATTCAAAGATATATTACACGAACTTTCAAAGTCCAATAAATTTGTTTAGAAAATAAATTTGATATGGGTGCAATTTTTTATAACATAGCTCTAACAAAAATCTTTCCACAGGAGATCACGAAAGCAATGTAACAAAAGATATAGAAATATATAAAAAAGAATTTTTAAAAATATAAAAACCTTAAATTTAAAAAAGTTTAATAAAGCACACGATCTCTCTCTATAGAAAAAACAAGTTATTAAATTAATAATTATTTACCATTAGTAAATTTAATATTCCATAATATATCAATTATATGTATATATACATATATTAATAATTAGATAATTACATATAACTCCTCAAGTCTTTTCCCTATCTGTCCTTATTCCTTAATGACAATAATAGTATATCAATTTATAGTATGTTATTGATTTAAAACTATAAATATGATTTTAATGAGTCATGGAATGGAAACTTACCAAGTGACAACTTTCAAATTCAGAGAAACCTGAAATTTGCAAAGGATATAAATTGGTACAGTTTCCCAAAATTTCAGAGAAATCCTGTTTTCTGAAAACAAACAAAAGTTCATAAAGTGATAATAAAAAAGGATAGGTTCAGAGACTTAATGGAAACTGTTCTAACAAAAAGGAGTTGACCATTTTTCCTTTTTGCATTAAGAAAAGAATCCTTCCGTCAAGATTCGAGGAATGGATCAAAGATAAATTAAGATGAAGATGTAAGAAAATTAGAATTGAGATTGACGGAAAATGCAGAAGAAAGAAGATTTATATATAATATAGATAGATTATATATATATATATATATATATATATATATATATAAAACTTAATTTGCTCTCATCGAAACCAACTATAAAGATTTACCTGATCAGTAATGCATTGTTATAAAAAAACGGATGTAAATTTACACAACTTAATTATTCCTTGTTGAGGTTTTCTAAAATATAAACGTTGCCCATAAAAAAAACAAACATTGAATTGCATTATTATTTTTTTTACAGAAAAATTGAATTGTATTAGTAGTCAAGTTAATGTTACTCCCTCTGTTTCTAAATATTCATCCTTTATTTTGTTTTTTGGAAAGGAATATTCATCCTTTATTAAAAATACTAATTAAGCTGCATATGCTGCATACCTTTATTTCTCAATGATAGAAAAAGAATGCAGCACATCTATTTAAGAAAGAGTTTACACAAATTTTCAACACGATTTTGTTATGTTTAAATTTAACAGAAAAAATTCTTTGGTATCATTACAGTTGCAGTCAAACATATTTTAGATTAAGTATCTTTTTAAAATATTTTTTTACAATATAATAAAATAATTTAATTTAAATATATTAAATAAATATATATAGTGATAGATTTTGAATTCGAAAAACTCATTTAACCCATATGCAACTTAATTAATAATATTTTAGTATTCTCATCAATTTTTAAGCATGTATTAATTTTTTCTTTTTATTAATTAAAATACATGTATTATCGTTTGTTTTGTTAAGTAAACTATTTTATTTTGTTAAGACATATTTAATATATACCATTTTTTTTATTACTTTTTAAGAAAAAAAAATTATTTATTGATGAATTTGTCATTTTAAAATTTTAAGATAACATTAATGGTCAATTTTTTTAATTATATTCTTGTTAAGAAAATTAAATGTTGTAAATATTGTAATATTATATGAAATGTCAAAATAGTAAATGATATATTTAAAAGGCAGAGGAATTAAGTTATTCTAAAAAGAATTTCTGAAAATATATTTATCATTCATTTTTTTATGTAATGTTTTAACAAGTATTTTTAATGATTAAATTAAAATAAAATAAAGGGTGATAATTTTAGAATAATTGGATCCCTCCCCATTCAAAAACAGTTTAAATTAATTTTTGACCTCTAATTTATTATACATTGCCACCCTTAAATAAATTGTCATTACAATCGCAAATCCGAATGGAATCTTGAGTTTCTGATTTCTTCAACAGTGAGAGTGCAAGAGCATGGCCTCCATCGAGATGGAGAGTGCAAAAGAAGATGACATTTCGCCGATCGAGGAGGTTCGGCTGGTGGTGTCGAACGAAGACGATCCCAGGCAGCCGGTGTGGACGTTCCGCATGTGGTTCCTGGGAATCGTGGCGGTGATACTTCTCTCCTTCCTCAACACTTTCTTCGGCTACAGGAAGCAGCCACTCTTGGTCACCATGATTTCGGTTCAGGTGGCCACGCTTCCCATTGGCCGCTTCATGGCCAGGGTTCTCCCGCCAACCAAGTTTCGGATCCGAGGGAGGGACTTCTCGCTCAACCCTGGTCCCTTCAACATCAAGGAGCACGTCCTCATTTCCATATTCGCCAACGCCGGCGCCGCGTTTGGGAATGGCGCCGCTTATGCCGTCGGGATTGTCGATATAATCCGCGCCTTCTACGGCCGGAAGATTACCTTCCTGGCCGGTTGGCTCCTTGTTCTCACCACGCAGGTATGTACTATTATCTCAGACTCGTTTTGAATGAAATTGAAAACAATTATAGAATGAATGTGTTGCAAATCACGTTTAAAATGAGAAACCTAACCAAACATGGCGTTAATTGCAGGTGTTGGGGTATGGATGGGCGGGGATAATGAAGAAGTACGTGGTGGAGCCCGCAGAGATGTGGTGGCCCTCCACTCTAGTGCAGGTCTCTTTGTTCAGGTATATTACACTTTTCATCCATTTACTTGCTCTATTTTCACATTTTATAAATATCTCATGTTATTTTATTTGTTGGCGGGGATAATGAAGTACCATTTGTCATTTATTAACATAATTCTTGCACGATACGTACTATGAGATTTTGTTGAGATATTTTCAATACCTTTCATTTTGGCTTTATTGAAGGTTTTTTTCTTCTTCAATACGTTCGGTCTAGAAGATAAAAATAAAAACAGAAGATTCTTTTTAAAATAAAATAAAGAATAAAAGAACGTGAATTCCACGTGAATAGTATACAGTTTTTCTCTTATTTATCTCATCTTATCCTAAATCAAACACGGATTCATTGAAATCACCGGGAGAAACGATTTGCATAATTATACCGTTATGTGTATGTATTTGTATAAATGAATTCCTTGATCCCAAGTTTTGATAGGACTTTACTTCTATATCTCTCTGTGTGTGTGACTAACGTATGTGACTTTAGTTATTCAATAATTTTGTTAAATCAATATTTTAATTGTTTCAATAGAGTCATCTCATTACTTTTAATTTGCACGGTTAAAAAAGTATTTTTAATTTGCTTATAAACCATCAAATCGTTATTTTCTTAAGGATAAATTTGAGATAGAAATTGAATTAAAGGATTTGAAAAAAAAAAAGAGTGGACGAATAGCGTGTAAGGTTAAAGTATGGAAGAATAAAAATGTTTGGGATTTAATTAATGGTGAAATGTGGTTATTTTGATTTTTGAGAATTGAGATATTGTTTACACTGGAATTTGGTAAACAACCGCTAGTCTAAGTTAATTGCTTGCGAGACCAACTAGTGAATCTCAGGAGCATGTCATTTGTGTGTTTGCTTTAAATGTAAAACCGTTAATGTTCATCATTGCAATAAACATTTACTGGTTCGAAATTTGCAAAAAAGGAAGATTCTTTAACAGAATCGAAATGCTGAAAGTAACTTGACAAGGGAAGATAAATTGCAGAATGTAAAGGAGCAGTGAGTTCATTCGATCGAATGAACCATTTAAAAGACAGGAATTATAAAGTGAAGCGTAAATTGCATTGCATTCAAAATGTAAAGTTTACAGAAATTTAAAATGGTTCACAAACAAACATACATTCTCCTTGTGTACTCGTTTCTCTCTGCGCTGGGTACTTTGAGTGTATAAGGATTTGTATAAATGAATTGCGACCACGAAATCTAACTAAAAACTGCTATATATAGATTTTCGAAAATAAACTGCCTTAACGGTCGAACGCTATCCTAATGCCAAGTGTCCTGCTACGTACACCTTGCATGCACACATAACTGCTCCCTAGAACGGTTATCCACATTACTCGAAATCGAAATGATTTGGTGAAGATTTGTTCAGAAACTACGCTAAGTCCAGAACTCTTGCTGCCTCGACTTCGACTCGTCCATACACCAGTTCGAATTGCCCAATGGCTCGAAGTCCTCTTTCTTGTCTTAGCTTTGTACTTCGTAAATACTTCTTTGAACCTGGGAATTCCTTCTTAAAGACTTTTCTCTCTTTTCGATTCGAGCAGGTCCTGACCAGACTCTTGCTCTGTAATACGCTTCGAACCTCGAGACGACATCCAATGCATACTTAGAGCATATTTTAGCTCGTCGAAAATATGGGCCAACAAATTGCCCCCAAAAAATGTCCACTTCGATTCGAGATCGAAGGAAGATGAGAAGTTGACATTTTTTCTCTTCTTCTACCAGCTTTCCTGAAACGGCGACACGATGGCACGTTTAATGTAACCGTCGCCTCGATCTCCCACTACCCATCATTAATCCCACCTTTCTAGGTAGAGTGGGACACGTGTCACGCTGGGGAGTTAAAAGGGAAATCTGATGTGATTGATTTCTGACCCTTGATTCTTATTATATTGTTTTTTCCCCTTTTAAAAGTGAAATCCCATAAATAGTACAGAGAACCTCAGAAAACCCCTTCAGCTTCTTTGTTTTAAAAACCTTTCTTCTTCCTTGCTCCCGAAACCCTTCTTCTTCTTTGCATCCATTATCTCCGGCGAAGCTTTCTTATTTCCAGATACTCATTATTCCTTTTATCATCAACCTCACCGCATTTCCGAACTTCGCCACTATTCTTTGTGAACCCAAGCTCTCACTCACTGATTCTATCAGCTACCAAACCCTTCACGAGAAAATCATCCCTTTTCAGATTTCTCACAATGTCGCAAGGTCAAGCAGTTCCGTTTGCTGGGAAATGGCACCGTTTTACAGTCAGGAACGACGGAGAGAAGGTGGTTCCGGAACCACAAGGTGACGCCGAACACACAGAAACCTGGGAATCGGAGGTGATGATCCCTTTCGCAGTGGAAAGAACAGTTTACGCTTTCGGTGGACCTCTGCCAGACCAAGAGTCACTTTCGAGCTCAATGAACAAGG
Organism: Glycine max; assembly: GCF_000004515.6. NCBI lineage: Eukaryota > Viridiplantae > Streptophyta > Magnoliopsida > Fabales > Fabaceae > Glycine > Glycine max. Next base: position 7,958,104 of record NC_016091.4, read on the forward strand.
TATTTCCCTGCTACCCAACTTGCGAACCTAGGATTTTTGATAGTGAGCCTTACAACTTCAATTGTTTAAGCAAACCCCACAAACTCTTTCGATCCGCCCCGTCAATAGCCCATAAGGATTACCTACCTTGGCTTGATCGAGTCGAACAAGCGTATGAGGATTTCTGGAAAACATATGGCATATTTGACTTAATACAATTCTCTCGATTTGGTCCTGAATATCGACCAGAAATGCTGATAGCAGCTATGCACTTTTTCGAGTCTTCTACCAACACCTTTCAATTTAAATGTGGTATGATGACCCCTACTCTCTTAGATGTAGCTGCCCTCACAGGCCTTAGGCCTAGCGGAGAAACGTATGACCCCACTAATTCTAGTGACAATATCAAGCTAATATATAAGGAGAACACCTTTTCCAAATATATAGCTGAACACAAAGGATCCGTCGAAGAGGAGGTTTCTGATGAAGAGCATGTAGCCTTCTTAACCCTGTGGCTATCTCACTATGTTTTTTGCACGAAATCCTTGCAAGTAGCCAAAAGATTTATTCCAATGGCATTACAAATTCATGAGGGTCAGAACTTTGGATTTGGACGCCTCTTGTTAGCAGTACTATACGAATCGCTTGGTGAGGCATGCGATGACCTGAAGAAATCGAAGGATGGGTCTTCCTTCTTAGTATCTGGGCCTATGTGGCTTCTCCAGCTGTGGCTTAATGCCACTTTCGAACAAGAAATGGGATTAATAATCCCACAAGATTATGCTGAAGAAGTTGCCAATCGCTCGATCGAAGGCCAGAGAGCACTTCGATTAACACCCAAGACCTTCGATCAAAACCCACAAAAGCTGTTCCTAAAGTACATGAAGATTTTTCTGAGTTTTGACAAGTTTCTTCCCCAACATGCTCCATTCATTAGTCGAGAGGTTGGCCCGGCCTGGTTCACTGACGATTTTCCTGCTGTCGATCCGGACAATGAAGAAGAAGTGAACGAAATATGGTCATTTTACTTGAATCCACAGATCCTGTCTTGTCGTACAGGTGTTCAATCGAACTATTTAGGCTTGGTTGGATACCAGCCTAATTTGGTTTCAAGACAATTTGGCCTCTCGCAAATCCGTCCTAAAAGCTTGTTCGAAGATCCTCGAGATGTTATAAGAGGAGCCAATCTTTCAGAAAGAACTTTCAAGAAGTTTTTGAAGATTTCTCTAGATGAAAACTATAACCTGCATCCTTTTGAGTTCAACCATTCCCACTTCTGCACCATAGGGTTTGTTACCTGGTGGTAGAAATATTATTCGGGCCGTTCAGTTGGAGACACTACTATCATGATCTCAAAACTTGAGAGTGGTTTTACACAACCAACGGTCGAGAATATCCGCTCAAACCTTCAAGCTCGAGGTACTAACTTACTTTTGATTTTTCTAAACTGGTATGTATTTTTTGCCTTTTCTAATATTCTTATTTTAGGCAAAACAATCATAACAAAGAAAAGCACCGAAACGTCTCGAGCTGATGTGAGACCCAAGAAACCCATTGGGGTGAAGATCCAAGAAGGGAAACAAGAAGAGAAGGTAACTCTTCTGAACTTATCTTTTACTCTTAACGTCTTTGCCTCATATTTCTTTATTTTTCAGAGTCAAAAGAAAGATGATAGCACTGAGACTACCACGACCTCAAAACGCTCGAAGCGTGTGGTCATCGAATTAGACGAAGAGAAAGATGCAAGTTTTATTTCTAATGTCAATATTATAACTCTCTTTCAAGTCTATATTCTGACATTTCTTTACCATCATAACACAGGAAGAAGAGGAAAGACCTCTCATAAGAAAAAGAAAATCACCTGCGACTTCGACCAAATCTGCTGACCAAACAGAGGCAAGCAATTCCCAGGCTCAAATGCCTAAGAAGAAAAAGAAAGTGAAGGAGGTCGAGCTTGAACCCTCTGTGACTGTCGAGGGTGGCGAGCCAGCCAGGAAGAAAAAGAAAAAGACCAAGTCTTCAAAAGAACAAGGTGAGAATCGACCTGTTGACGTCCAACCACCTTCGACTGATGTTGACGGCCCTGAAGCAGAAACTACTCCCTCTATTGCTGAGATGGGCAACCCTGTCGAGCAACCGGACTTACCACAAGAACAACCTACCGTCGAGGTATTATTCTTAATGTAATTTTAATCATAGCTTATACGAAACTATTTGTTAACCTTTTTCATGACAATTCGAATCAGGTACAACAAAATGTTTCTGTAGAAGAAATACCCTCATGTGCTCGAACCTCTCCTGCTCCTGAGACGAATGCAGTGAATGTTGAGGAACAGGGTGAAGGTCAAGGCATTGGACCCAGCAGTCCTCATGGATCGAGTCAGAAAAGTTCATCTGAAGAACACTTTTCCGATGAAGAGGCCATACAAGAGGCTGAAGCTGGAGGTTCAGACATTTTCCCGGCGTCTTCGACATCTAAGCTTTCCGCTAGCATAGGGATCGCAGAGGATACATTCATTCAAATGCAAGACGAAGACCCTGCTGCAGCCCTTCGACTCCTGCTGAACACCAGTCAAGCCAACACCTCAAGTGAAAATATTCCTGGTGCTTCGTCCTCCTCTGATGCTGACATAACCTCTTCAGTACGTCAAGATTGCCTGCTCTTGAAATTGTCAATGGAATACGCACGAGAAGACGTACTTAAATCCATTGAAGAGAACCCCTCTGCTGCTTTTGGACACCTGAATTTTTTGAAGAAATTGCACAACCCCCTTACCTCTGATGAGATTCTAGGCAAAGTCATCCAAATCGAGGCCATCATCGACCAGTTTGCCAGTACCGTGCAGAAAAAACGCGAAAATAGCGCCAGACTGGATGCCCAGAAACAGGCACATATCCTTCTGCTCGAGAAAGCCCGAGCTGCTCAACATGAAGTCGAACGTCTCACCAAAGAGGCGAAAGAAGGATCTTCTGAGATCAAAGCCTGTGATGATAACATCTCCTCCTGGGAGGCAACTATTACAAATTTGCTGTCTCAGGTCGATGATCTAAGGCAGAAAATTGTAACAGAGCAGGCCAAACGCAAAGAACTCCAGGAGAAGGCCGCTGATTCGATTCAGAAGCTGGTTGCTGAAAAAGGGAGGGAAGGCCTGAAGGCCTTTAGCGCATCTCAAGCTGTAGCAGATGAGGCAAGAGCTATGGAGAGTGCTGACCAGGTCTTAACTAAAGAGATGGCCACTTTGAAGAAACTATATGAGGACTTGGTCATGCATTAGTAGAACTTATAATTTCTTTATTTCGAATTCTGTATTTCGATTCTACTTTTTATGTAATACTGACAAATGCCCTTTTGTGGCAATTTACTGTTATCGCCATTTTTATGTTTCCAGTATTTTTCTTATTCTATGCTTATTTTAACTTCGAGCAGTGTTGGTTTATATTTTTTCAAATACTTACCATTTATGCTCAAAGTACGTTTCTGAGGGGTTAGCTCCTCTAACTTATAAGCACCATTCGAATAGATCTGAATTATTTTGAACGGTCCTTCCCAATTTGGGGACCATTTGCCCAAGGCTCGATCCTTACTATCTATGGGCAGGATAACCTTCCAAACTAAATCTCCAACATTAAAAGTTTTTGACTTCACTTTCTTATTATAAGCTTTAGCAACTCTTTCCTTTTGTTTAGTCAAAACCTCTAATGCTCTTAATCTCTCCTCATCTAAATCAACCAACTCATCTGACATCATTTTCCAATAATGGTCGATTGGAATGTCCATTTGTTTTTGTACTCTGGCTGATTGCAAATGTATTTCGACCGGAAGTACAGCATCGTGCCCATAAGTCAGTCGAAATGGGGTAGTATTAGTTGATTCCTTAGGAGAATTTCTACATGCCCATAGAACTTGATCTAACGTTTTATTCCAATTTCTTGGCTTTTGGGCAATGTGTTTTTTAATCAAGTTAATTACAATCTTATTGGCTGCTTCGACCTGACCATTTGCTTGCGCGTAATATGGTGTTGAGGTTAATAATCGAAAGCCAGTTTTTTGGGCAAATTCTTTCATTTTTCGTCCAGTAAAAACTGAACCTTGATCAGTGGTAATTGTTTCGGGAATACCAAACCTATAAATAATATAATTTTGAATGAAACTAATTACTGCTTCCTGATCAACATTTGGCAAAGGGACTGCTTCGATCCATTTTGTAAAGTAATCGATACCAACTATAATATAACGCTGGTTCTTAGAAGAGGCAGGCTTGATTTCACCAATTAAGTCCAAAGCCCATCCTCTGAAAGGCCAAGGTTTGATTATGGAGTGTAACTCACTAGCAGGTACATGCTGTATCCCTGCATGCTTTTGGCATTCTTGACAGCCTTTAGCAAATTCTATACAGTCTTTTAACATCGAAGGCCAATACAAACCTTGTCGAAATAAAAGCCATTTCATTTTATGGCCTGCTTGATGTGATCCACAAGCCCCACTGTGAACATGGGAAACTGCCAAGTATGCTTCTGATTCACTTAGACATTTTAGCAACACTCCTTCTGCAGTCTTTTTAAACAAATCATTTCCCACAATCACATAATTTAAAGCCCTATATTTGATCTTTCGAGCCACATTGCCTATTGGATTTTCCAAATATTCAATAATGGACTTTCTCCAATCATTATCTAACATATTGTCAATGGCCAAAATTTGAATTTTTTCCTGAAGATCATTCATACTTTCATCTTCATTATTTTGTGGTATACTTGCCCCCACAAGTTTTGGCATTGGCAATTTAGTGCTTAATGGCTCTGGTAACACCAGTTTATCTTTTATTTCGATCAACTGAGTTAACTTTTCCTTCGACATTTTGTACCCTGAAGCTATTTGGGCTAAATCATTTGCTTCTCGGTTTTCTTGTCGAGGTACATGCTCAATGTTAATATAATCGAAATGATTCAGAAGAGAACTTGCTATAACAAAATATTTTGCTAAGTGTTCATTAACACATTTGTATTCTTGCGTTAATTGCCTCAACACTAATTCTGAATCACCTCTTATATTAACATTTCTTGCCCCCAGGCTAATTAAAATCTCAAGGCCTGTAATTAGAGCTTCATACTCAGCCTCATTATTAGAACAAAGCCCTTTGATTTTATATTTGAACTTAGTTGGAACTTTATTGGGGGATATTATTAAAACTCCAATTCCAGTTCCATGTTTGTGTTTCGATCCATCGAAATACAAAATCCAAGGCTCTGTATCGACATAATCTTGCGGCATCTCGATCAATGAATGATCTACAATAAAATCAGCCACAATCTGACCCTTAACAGATTTCAAAGGCTTGTACGTTAAAGAATATTCTGTTAATGCTAAAGCCCATTTTCCAATTCTACTGTGTAAAATCGGTTTTGACAACATGTGCTTAATAATATCATAATGAGAATACACATAAACATCAACAGGCTTTATATATTGCTTAAGTTTTGCACAAGAGAAATACAGACAAAGACAAAGTTTTTCTATGGCAGTATATCTAGTTTCTGCATCATTTAGTACACGACTAAGATAATAAATTGCATGTTCTATGCCATCATCATCTTCCTGAGCCAACATGCTACCAATGGTCTTGTCAGACGCAGCAATATACAACTTCATAGACTTGTTTCGACTAGGAGGCATTAACACAGGAGGCTTGATCAGATATTCTTTAATTTCATCGAAAGCCTTTTGATGCTCTTCATTCCATTTGAATGGTTCATCTTTCTTGAGTCGAAGTAATGGCGAAAAAATCTGAGCTTTGCCACTTAGATTCGAAATGAATCGCCTCAAGAAGTTGATTTTTCCTAGCAAAGACTGAAGCTGTTTTTTGGTCGAAGGAGGCTTCGTCTCAAGAATAGCCTTTGTCTTATTTTGATTTATCTCAATGCCTTTTTTATGCACCACAAAACCAAGGAAATCTCCTGCACGCACACAAAAAGCACACTTTAATGGATTCATTTTTAATCCATGTTTCCTCATTCGTTCGAAAGATTGCCTAAGATAATCCAAATGGCTATCTTCTGAGGAGGATTTGATGATTATATCATCAATATAAATTTGCATAAATGTGTCAATAAAATCATGAAACATGGAATTCATGGCCCTTTGATAAGTGGCCCCAGCATTTTTCAACCCAAAGGGCATAACCACCCATTCATAAGTGCCTAAAGCACCAGGGCATCGAAATGCTGTTTTCGACACATCATCTTCAGCAATAAATATTTGGTTATAACCAGAATAACCATCTAACATGCTTAAAAATTTGAAACCGGCTGCCGAATCTACCAACAATTCCGCTACTGGCATAGCATATTCATCTTTAGGTGTAGCATTATTTAAATCCCTAAAATCTATGCATACTCTAAGAGTTCCATTCTTTTTAATAACAGGGACTATATTTGCTAACCATTCGACATACCTGGCAGCCCTGATGAATTTACACCTCAGCAGCCTTTCGATCTCTTCCTTAATCTTGGACATGATTTCTGGTGCGAATCTTCTTGGTAGTTGTTTTACTGGTCTTTTTCCTTCCTTAATAGGTAACTTCATTTCGACCATTTCTCTGCTTAACCCAGGCATTTCGTGGTAATCCCAAGCAAAACAGCCTTTGAACTCTCTAAGAAGAGGCACCAGCTTTTCTTTCAAACTTGAGGTGATATTGGCACTGATATAAGTTGGCCTTTTAATCGAGCCATCTCCAATATCGACCTCTTCCAAAGGATCTTGAGCCTGCATCTTTGGCGCCTCACTTATGGGATTTTTCTCAAAACCCAGCGGCTCATCATCATAAATACAATCCAGTCTTCGATCCTTTGTTTCTTTGTTTTCATGATCTTCGATCTTGGCTTCAACTGCCATATTTTGTTGAGATTCAGCCTCAAAGGCCGTATTTAGTCTATTTTCGGCCATATAAGCCGTAATTCTGGCCCATGCAGTGGCCTCAGTCATATTAATCTTCATATATATTCCACCCAGTTGGTGGAATGACTCCATCTTCAGAGGGAACAGCATCAATTTCCTCCCTCTCCCATATAAACCCATAGGTAGGATGGAGTTTGACAGAGTGGACAACATTGTCACTCGATTCGACAACAGCCTCCTTGTCACCACAAGGTGCTATGTTAGCCAACTTTTTGTCAAAGGTTTGTGCAGTAACATTATCGACCTCTGACTTATAGAAGCTTTGATCCGCCTCTATATTTTCCACAATCCCATCCTCCCTCCAGATAATGAGCTTCTGGTGAAGGGTAGATGGCACAGCCCCAACTCCATGAATCCACTCCCTTCCTAATAGCAAGTTAAAATTAGCCTTAGACTGTATCACCAGGAAAAGAGTTGGTCGAACTATACTGCCTACAGCAACATCTACTTGAATGGCTCCCAAAGAATAGCCAGTTTTACCCTCATAATTCGAAAGCACAATGTTGTGGGCAGATAGATCAGTGTCATGTTTCCCGATCTTGTAGAGCATAGATCGAGGCATTAAGTTGACAGCCGCTCCTCCATCAATGAGCACTTTGTTGATCCCAACATTCTCAACTTTTGCTCTGATGAAAAGAGGTTTGAGATGACTTTTCATCTGAAAATCTGGCTTTTCGAAATAAGCTAATTGCTCTTCCACACAGCCATTATTCATAACATAGTAACATACTGGCTTTGGGTCAGCCATATCAAAATGATCGAACTCACTTTCGATCTCAGTAACTTCAGATTGGACATCATATTCAGATGGCAAGATATATACTACACAGATGACATCGAAATCTGGCTCAGAATCCAGTAGATCCTCATCCTCCATCTTGTCTTCATCCACTGGAGGCAGGAGTCTCTCCTTTACCGGCCTCCTAGATACTTCTTTATACTGGCCTGTTTGTAGATTCTGTTGGGCCCATTTCTTCTGACGCTGGAACCTGCGCCATTGGGTCCTCGTCATAGGATTCTTTCCTTTGTAATTGTTCCTATAAGAGTACCTATTGGCCTCCTGTGGGCCAATTTGCTTCGTTCCACTCGAACCACCTACTTCCATAATCCCTTTGTTGAACCTTATAAGTCCCTGGTGCATCCATTTTTCGACCGGAACTGAACCAGGAGGAGCGAAAGTATTCCTTCGACCAGATTTCTGATTAGTATTCGACTGCACCATAACTCTTTTACCTTTATCGAAACGTTGGTTCTGCTTTGCCCCCTTGTTAACAACTTGGTATTTCTTGAGGCCCTCAGTAGCCTCCTTATCACATATTGCACTGCAGCGAGGGCAGAGCATCACAATCTTGTTTTCGAGTTTGCACCTGTTCAAGAAATCAATTAACTCCTCCTCAGCCTGAGGATACACAACCTTCATTTGTTCGTTGTAATCCTCTTCAGATATGTCCTGAACTTGCACATGGGACACCTCCATTGTTTCGACCATCATTATTTCTTGAGGTTCTGCATAAAGAGTTTCAGCAGCTTTGGATATTTCCGCATTTGCCTGAGCAACCTTTGGTTTCTCACCAAATTTGAGCCTCCCTTCGTCGAGAGCCTTTTGAACCAAATCCCTGAAAAGAACACAACGTGAGGTTTTATGGCCAAGGAAATTATGAAATTTACAATAACCCCTTTTCTTCTGTTGTTCGATTGGGGGTACTTTCAAGCCCTTAGGAACAACAATCTGGCCATCTGTGACTAATAAATCAAATATTTCATCACATTTAGTTATGTCAAATGTATAAGTTTTAGACACAAATTTATCATTTTTAGGTTCAACAGGGTTTTTTCCATTGGAAGGTCTAAGGAGTTTACAAACATAAGGAGGTCCAGGTTTTAATTCTGCTAAATCAACCTCATTGTCTTCGATATCTTCATAAATAATATCGAACTCCTGGTCACTGTCATTGGTTTCGACATATGCAACCTTTTCCTTCTTGTGGAATTTAGAATTTCTAGCCTTTTCAGCCTTCAATCGTTCGAGTTGCCGAACTCTATCAGCCAATTGAGCCATATCCCTTAAATACTGGGTATCTAATTTCTTTCTGATCGAATAGTCTAGACCACCAGCAGCCATTTCGACTAATTCATGTTCAGGGACTTGGGTGAAACACCTTGCCTTTAAGAGTCTGAATCTGTTCAAATAATCATCAATTGATTCAGGTGCCTTGCGTCGAACGCTGGCTAACTCTTTAAGGCTGATCTTAGATTGTCCCATATAAAATTGCTCATGGAAAATCCTTTCCAATTGGTTCCAATTATGTATGGAATGAGGAGGAAGAGTTGTAAACCATGTAAAAGCATTTTTAGTCAAGGAATTAGGGAAAAATTTCATTCTTAAATTTTCATTATTAGCCAAATCCCCTGCCTCGACCAAATATCTAGCAATGTGTTCGACAGTGGACTCATTTGTCTCTCCTGCAAACTTAGTAAACTTAGGGATTTTCACACCCCTTGGTAATTCTGTCTGTAACACATACTCAGACAATGGAGACACAAAATTAGGCCTATGTAAGCCTAAGTTCAAACCATTCTGCACCAAAATCGTTTCGACCATTTGGGCAAGGTTATTCTGCCTATCGAAACGGTTTTGTTGAATGTTCCCTATTACTTCATCAGCATTTTGGTTCCTATTTACCAATACTATACCAGGGTTTGGTTCGACCTGTTGGACTGGTGGCTCTATGCGTGCCGCTGGTTGTGGTGCTTGAGCCATTTGCATCCCTGGGTTATTAGGCATCTGTATCTCTTGGACAGGCGCCTGTATTTGGATCTGTCGAATTGGTGGTTGCTGTATGGGTGGTGCCCCAAAAAAGTCAGCAATTCGACTTATTTGATTTGTTAACATTTGGTAACTGTCATTTGTATTTTGAATTAAGGGGTTAATAACAGTTCCTATTTGTTGTGTTAACATGTTAACCATATCATGGTTACTTTCATCCATTTGTTGTCTAAGTGACAAAACGGATGTATTGGTTAAATGTTGAGGAATTACCCTACCTTGATTGCCCGCTACAGATCCTGATGGAGAGGACATATTAAGATTCTCTATATTTGGTTGAGAGTTTTGCAACCCTACCATCAAAGATGTAGGCATGCCATATAGAGGGTTTTGAGGCGGTCGAAAGGGACTTCCACTGGGATTCCCTAAACTAGGGTTATTCCATGGGGCAAAAGCAGACGCTGACGTGGTCGAACTTGCCAACGTCATGTTGGTCATAGGAGAAGTTACCCCCGTCTGATTCATAACCGTCGAAGCGGTCGAACTTATCGTGCCAACAGTTTGGTCAGGAATTGCTCCTATGCCAGAATTTATATTGGCATTACTGACAGATGTCTGCGTTGGTTGTCCCTCCATATTTGGAAGGTCATTGTTTCGATTACTTGGGGGTGGTCTAGTCATCCTTGTACGAGTTTTGAATTCTGTTAAGTGTGGAACAGATTTCCCACTTCTTAAATGCATACAAGATCAAAACAATTAAGAATGCAATAAACCAACTGTTGTAAACAAAACTTTTAAAAATAATTTTAAGCAAAACACAATTGACCGGTCCCACTGGGCGTGCCAATTTGTTTACACTGGAATTTGGTAAACAACCGCTAGTCTAAGTTAATTGCTTGCGAGACCAACTAGTGAATCTCAAGAGCATGTCATTTGTGTGTTTGCTTTAAATGTAAAACCGTTAATGTTCATCATTGCAATAAACATTTACTGGTTCGAAATTTGCAAAAAAGGAAGATTCTTTAACAGAATCGAAATGCTGAAAGTAACTTGACAAGGGAAGATAAATTGCAGAATGTAAAGGAGCAGTGAGTTCATTCGATCGAATGAACCATTTAAAAGACAGGAATTATAAAGTGAAGCGTAAATTGCATTGCATTCAAAATGTAAAGTTTACAGAAATTTAAAATGGTTCACAAACAAACATACATTCTCCTTGTGTACTCGTTTCTCTCTGCGCTGGGTACTTTGAGTGTATAAGGATTTGTATAAATGAATTGCGACCACGAAATCTAACTAAAAACTGCTATATATAGATTTTCGAAAATAAACTGCCCTAACGGTCGAACGCTATCCTAATGCCAAGTGTCCTGCTACGTACACCTTGCATGCACACATAACTGCTCCCTAGAACGGTTATCCACATTACTCGAAATCGAAATGATTTGGTGAAGATTTGTTCAGAAACTACGCTAAGTCCAGAACTCTTGCTGCCTCGACTTCGACTCGTCCATACACCAGTTCGAATTGCCCAATGGCTCGAAGTCCTCTTTCTTGTCTTAGCTTTGTACTTCGTAAATACTTCTTTGAACCTGGGAATTCCTTCTTAAAGACTTTTCTCTCTTTTCGATTCGAGCAGGTCCTGACCAGACTCTTGCTCTGTAATACGCTTCGAACCTCGAGACGACATCCAATGCATACTTAGAGCATATTTTAGCTCGTCGAAAATATGGGCCAACAGATATTTAGAATTTTTTTTCTTTCGTTTAAAAATAATATTTAATTTCTCTTATCTTTTTAGTTGTTTAAAGTGGAATAAAAAATGGAAAACAATTTTGGGAAGAACAAAAAAAGTTGACTTTCCTTCCTCGATCAAATTGTTAAAAAATAAAGTTTTATTAAACATTTTTTTATTTGATATGTATCTCTTAGTGTTAGTTAGTTGGAAATTAGGTTAGGTAGTTAGAACTAGTGGTAATTAGTTGATGTTGTAATAATAACATCAAGACTTTATATTATTGAGTAATTAATCTTACATCTTCATTTTGTGTCTCTTGATTTCGATCTTAAGGGTGAACAATCATCTTCTTCTCTTATAACATTATTGATGTTTGAATTTTGAACCTTGTAAAGTTTGTGTCCAGGTGGGTACCCATGCTTCTTGTAACAATCATCAGTATGATTATAAAAATCATAATATGTGCAAATCTTGTTTCCTTTTACTCCTGAATTTCCTTTGTCGTAAGTTTCCTTTTCTGGAAGCATACTTCTGAGAAAAACCATGCTTCCTATAGCATCTATCAATAGTGTGATTATCTTTCCCACAATAGGTACATGAAGGCCTAGAATTCAATGAATTGCTGCAAATTTGTTTTAATTGTCAATTCATCATCCCGAGTGATTCTCAATCTTGTGAAGTAATCGGTAATGCTTTGATCACCTTGTTTGATAGAAGTCATTTCTTGCTACAAATTTAAAATTCTCAACAGATCTCCTTATGAGTATCTTAACTTTAAGTCCTTCCAAATGTCTCTAGCATTATCCATCTATAAGATACTTTGTCTTATCGAGGGTAAAACCGAGTGGACAAGCCAAGAAACCACCATATTGTTACATCTCCTCCAAGCTGCATGAAGAGGATGAATTGATGCACATTTTTGAATTGATCCATCTATAAATTCAATTTTATTTTTCGCGCTTAATGCAGTAAGCATCGAACAATTCCATGAGTTCTAGTTTGTCGGATCAAGAATCGAAGAAATCAATGCAATTGCAAGATTTTCACCTGGATGAAGGTAGTATAGGCTATGGACATTTAGGGATTGGTCTTGTGAAGAAATCTCATTGGTCATAATTAAGAAAATGAAAAAAAAGATTTAGGTTCAAGATCAGGGAGTTACGTAAAAGAGCACTAATGCCTTGATACCATCATAAATATTGTGCCTACCATCTTTGAATGTAAAATTAACCAAAAAAGCTTGCAAGAGAAACTAGAAAGAAAACTAGGAAGAAATGAATGAAATTCTATGTATTGAAAATTAGTTCTAACTACAACCAATTTCAACCAACTAAACTAAGTTCCGACTAAGTAACAAGATCGAGTATCTTTAATCAATTTGCCCATTGATTATTCTTACATTTTAATTTGGAATGAAATATGAAAATGAAACTGTTACTCTTTTGAATGTGAACATTATTATATTTGACAGGGCCCTGCATGAAAAGGAAAAGAAACGTGGGCGCATGTCAAAAGAAACCTTCTTTCTGATAGCACTTACTTGCAGCTTCGTGTGGTACGTGGTCCCTGGCTACCTATTTACGGCGCTGTCAATTATTTCGTGGGTGTGTTGGATATTTCCCCATTCTGTAACAGCACAGCAGATTGGATCCGGCGAAAAGGGACTTGGTTTGGGTTCCTTTTCCCTTGACTGGACCACCGTTGCTGCATTCCTTGGCAACCCACTTGTTTCTCCTTTCTTTGCAACAGCAAACGTGTTGGTGGGCTACATCTTATTGATCTACCTCATCATACCTGTCTCATATTGGGGACTTAATATCTACAATGCCAAGAACTTCCCGATATACTCTTCTAGTCTATTCGTTGCCAATGGCACGGAATACAATGTGAAGGCCATTGTAAATGAAAAGTTTGAGATAGATATGCTGGCATACGAGAAACAAGGTCGAGTCAACTTGAGTGCGTTCTTTGCTATTAGTTATGGCATTGGTTTTGCTGCCATTGCCTCTTCCCTCACTCATGTGGCCATATTCAATGGGAGGTAATTAAGTAATGGTTACTACTTAATTAAGATTAAGCAACTCATTTTTTGAAGTTCTCATACCATATTGTTGGGTTAAACAGGGAGATATATGAACAGTTCCGATCTTCACGATCTAAAAAAGAAGACATTCACGCAAGATTGATGAAGAAGTACAAGCGAATACCTAGTTGGTGGTTTCATGTGACGCTTTTGGTTTCTTTTGCACTTGCACTTTTACTGTGCATTGTCATGAAAGATCAGATACAAATGCCATGGTGGGGTCTCATCTTTGCATCCGGGATTGCACTTACTTTTACTCTTCCCGTTAGCATCATAACGGCCACCACTAATCAGGTAGTATTTAAGAAACTACTAATTAAACCATTTTTACTTCTTTTTTTATCCTGAGTGGGACATTGCAATTCTGTTTTGATATTCTACTAACTGTCATATATATTTTTAAAAATTATTTACTTCACCCCTTCCATGCATTTTCAGACTCCAGGTTTGAATATCATTACTGAGTACATCATGGGTGTGATTTTACCTGGCAAACCAATAGCAAACGTTTGCTTCAAGACATATGGGTACATAAGTATGTCACAGGCTGTTTCCTTTCTATCTGATTTCAAGCTAGGACATTACATGAAGATTCCGCCACGGTCCATGTTCATTGTTCAGGTATATACTTCTGCTAGTCGTTTCAGTTTTTAAGCGAAGAAAAAGAAGAAGCAGGACAGGAAAAATAAGATTGTCTTGATAGAACATACACACCTAATTATGCAATCATGTTCACGATAGATTCTTTCAATTAGACGCCACTTCTTACATCTATCAACAACTGGAGATTAAACTGTAATTCTGATTTACTTGATAGTGCTATATCCTTAATTAATTATATGATACCACATTGTTATGAAAGAGTCTGAGTGTGATTAAATCCTGCGTAGTTATCTAACAACTGGGTAATTAAAAATTTTCATATTATGTTTTAGGTTGTAGGGACGCTGATAGCAGGAACCATGGACGTTGGTGTCGCATGGTGGTTGCTGGGTTCCGTTAAGAACATATGCAACCAAGATTTACTGCCCGCAGACAGTCCATGGACTTGCCCGGGTGACAAAGTTTTCTTTGATGCATCTGTGATCTGGGGTTTGGTTGGCCCAAAGAGAATTTTCGGTACTCTTGGGAATTACCCAAAACTCAATTGGTTCTTCTTAATAGGAGCATTGGGACCACTTGTTATATGGCTGCTCCAGAAAGCCTTTCGAAAACAAACTTGGATATCATTGATTCACCTTCCTGTGCTTCTTGGAGCAACTGCGAACATGCCACCAGCTAGCTCCGTGAACTTCAATGCATGGATTACTGTTGGCACAATCTTTAACTACTTCGTGTTCAAATATCGTAAGAATTGGTGGCAGCGGTACAATTATGTGCTCGCGGCAGCTTTGGACGCTGGATTGGCTTTTATGACGGTTCTTCTATACTTTGCGGTTAACGTGGAGGAAAAAGGAATTGTTTGGTGGGGAAATGATGGTGACCAATGTAAGCTTGCCAAATGTCCAACAGCGAAAGGTGTAGTTACTGAAGGGTGTCCTGTGTTTTGATTTCCATTTCGACATCATATATTTTCTGGTTAGTTAAGAATTAAGATGGTGAGTGGGGGAGTAATATTTCTGCAAATACCAGTTGAATTAGATTGTTTTAAGCGCTTTAATTTGGTGGACCTTTATGTTGTGGTTGTGTGCAACTTCTCCAGAACAGATCGTTGTTTTTTTTTTTTTTTTTTTTATATAGCTAGTCATTTTTAATTTCATTCTATTTCTTCTTCTTTTTTTTTTAACAGAATTTCGTTCTATTTCATCATCACTATCATTTAGAATTGACAATGTTTTAGTTGCTAGATAACCGCGAGATATTGGGAGTTCCAACATACTAGTATTATATTAGTATCAAACTTTCAAGAATTATAAACCTTTTATTTCCGTTTCGTGATAGGATGATTCACAAGTCACAAATAGAGTGATCAAAGTTGTGGAGGGATTAGGGAAACACTGTTGCCATATATCTCGGAGAACTTTTAAAGCATTTTACAATCTTTTATTAGATCGAATTGCTCTAATATGAGTTGAATAGAATATACAAATATATCAAAAAAATTTCTCTTCTTTTATCGCTTTCCAATACAAACACGTGGATATACGAGTTATGAGGCAATTCTGTCTGCTGAGTCGTCTATATATAATGATCCATATTTAAATGACTCGAATTAGACTAACTTATTAAACTAAATAAAATTTCTTTTTATATGGTCTGATTTGACCTACTTAATTAATTTACAAGTTAGCGAACTGGTTTGTGGATTAAATAATAGATAATTAAAAAATTCAAAATAATTCCAAAACGTTAAAATAACAAAAAAAATGACAAAAACTATAAAATGACTCTAAAATTAAAAAAATATAATAATTTAACATTAAATGTTTTTTTAAGGAATTTAACATTAAATGTTAAACGATAATTCGTATTCGAAATAATAAAATATTAAATGAGAAAAAATAATTTATATTAAAAACCCAAATTGGTCTATAGATTGGTTCAATAACCCGTGAATCCCAACCCGTATAACTCGCAGAGTAAATAATTGGACAAAATAAATTCACGTTTAAATGACCCAGTAAATTATCTAACCTGAACTAGCTCATTTAGCATATTACTTACATTTTTTTATGCGAAAAACAAAAGCTATGCAGAATTGCTTATGCTTGGACGTCGAAAGTAGATGCCCGCGTATGGTTTGATTGAACGCATTATGTTAGTCTACATATTGTGCTTGAGTCCAAGGCCATATATACCAATTTGACTCTCAATGAAAACACTAATGTTAGGAATTAAGCACAAAAAAAGAATTCAACCTAAAATATTAATTCATTAGATGAGACAACCTCAAAACTTAAAATACCATATCAAATAATTTATTTTACTCAACCTGAGACTCTAACACTAATTGCGGCATATTATTGGCCAAAATCAATTAGAGGGTGTTGTTTTTCTATAATAGTTTTACTTATGTTTTTATATATACATATTTTAAAAATATTTTATAAAATCAAAGGAAAGAACTTTCATTGATCAAAACGTTTTCCAATATTCTATACCAATCGATGGTAGAAGTTGTTTTGGATAATTGAAAGATTACCTCATTAGATTCTGTTGAAACAGGGGATGTCCTAGAGTCAAGTCTAGTAGTCAATCATCATTACAGAGCATCAAAGTTAGGAATTGTTTCACTAACTTGTAAGTAAATATTGCCAATATCAAGTTAACAAGAGCTTTAAGATATTAATTTCTCTATTAGTGTACAAACTGATTATAAATATACTTATTTGCTGCATAAACATAAGTAATAATTTATATTTTATACAATCAATATAACTAGAAGGTAAAGTAAAATGAGCCAAGAAATATACGTACGAATGGTTTTTTTTTTGTTTGTACATATATATTAGCTGACCTTAAACGTTGAACCTTATCATTGCTTGAACAATTTATGTGAGGAGGGTGCTGCATATCTAGCAGAGAACCCGCGATGTAAAGATTCTTCATCATCCTCTACCCATCCCTCGTCAAAGTTTTGAGCATAGCTTAAAGGGTCATATTTAAAACCACCAATGGATTTATAAGTGCTTGTTCTCTTCGCCCATGGAAGCTTCAACTTGAGACGCCCCCAACATGAAAGCCACCCTCCGTTTGTTTTGCTTCCAGGAGATGAACTTTTTTCCATGACTTCGAGATAGCTTCATTCATGGAACGAAACTTTAATCTAGCTTCTAGTGTTTGTGCCTGGTGGGGGTGTTATCTTAATTCTCAATTTATTTGCTAAGAATTTTAAGTGTGTGGTAGAGAATAATGTATAACTTAAGAAAAAACCCTTTTTGGGTTGGTAGTAGCTAGATAATATGTATGGAAGAATCTATTTTTGTCCTTTTTATATTGACTGTGTGCAGATGTGAAGAGAATCTCAGAATATAAATGGCTCACTTAGATTTTCATTCTCTTAGTAAAACCGAGTGTGGGGGGGGGCAATTTGCTCATGAATCTGAAAGTATAAAGAACATTATTCGTGGGAACGTTTCACTCTCTTTTTGTCTAATCAATATTCAATAGCCCTAGGTTAATAACTTAGTGGAGAATAATAATTCCCATCACAATATGGGTTTTCAAGGTTTTATGCTACCTAGTCATAAAGTAAAAGGAAGTTGTCACACTACAAGTCTACAATATATTTAAATGGAACTTAAATGGATACTAATTGATATTTTTTACTAGCTTATTGATCAAATATAGAACCGCAATTGAGTGCAGTTTATGGAGACATTCCGGCTATAAATTAACCAAGAGTGTGGTCTGTGGATCATATGAATTCATGATTATGGATAGTGAATATTTCAATGTTGGGTATAGGGGTTGAGATAATCTAAGTTGGACAAGAAAGAGACTTATTTATTTTCATCATGGCCGGTGGGGCAAATTATTGGAGGCTTTGATTTTTGAAAGCGAATATTCGTAGGAGACAGAACTTATCCCTTATTAGGATGTTTGGATTACTATTTGTAAATTATGGCTTGAGTGCTTAATTTTATGGAGGAACAATTGTTTTCACTTTTACTCTAATCATGCTTTGAAACATAAAATTATGTTTTTTTTTTCAAGTAAAAAAGTTCGAGTATCCCGTCATCTAATTTCGATTGTGATGTATAAATGTCATTAGAACAAATTTTTTTTTAAAAAAAAAATAAAATATAAAACATAAATTTTCTTATTCATATAGACTTATCGAAATCTTACACCAGTATGATTAACTGTGATTTTAACAAACATTCTCTATAGATGAAATTTAATTTGCACTCTCCACTACATGATAAACCATACATCGCCTATACAATGGGCTTACGGAATTGCAACACTTTTTTATCTATTCCTATCATGAATCAAGTTTGGGATGGTTTTAAGGGAAATTTTATTTGCAACTCCTTTTTTTTTTACATCTTCCTTTATTTCGAAAATTAGTTATTAAATATTTTAAAAAAAAGTAGAGAATTTAAGAGGGAAAAAAAACCGAAGTTTTAGTAAGACCACCATTGTTCCACGCAGAGAGCTTCGCCAGAAATGAAATTTCAAGAGAAAGGTTCTGTTCCTGTATTCTCTAAATAGTAAATACCACCTAAGAAAACCATTTAAATATCTAAGATATCTTTCTTTAGATGTACAATCTTTTAGTATTTTTGGTCTCTATGCTCCTAACAAAACGAGGAAGAGGACGACAGCATCCTAGGTATCATGATATTTTTTTAGAATTTAGATTATTGGTTATATATGACGTGTTTGGTAAAATCGTGTAAAATTTCAATCATGGACGTCCGAGTCTCTTCTCAACACCGTCCAATTTCATTATTTCAGTACAGGAGTTGTTTACTATGCAATGTAATCAAATCATCTCCCCGTCAAATAAAAAAATAAAATGTTGCATGGTGTTCATGGTAACTACTCATGATATTTTTTTTTTAAAGGAGAGGAAAGAAAATAAAAAAAGAAAGAAAATGAAAGGAAAAGATTAGAAGGTGAGATAATTTTTTATTATTTAACAAAGGAGAAATTGAAAGGAAAGAAATACAAAAATTTCTTTTCACTTATTTGGCTGCACAGAACGTAAAAGAAAAAATGTGCATAAAATAATATAAGTACCCTAGATAAAAAGTAAGATGTGATATATATAAAAAAAAAGAATATTTTAGATTTTGGATAAAAACATTTTCCTCTTCTGTTCTTAAGAATGTTTAGGACATGCCCCGTCTTTTAACTTGACTCGATCCAAAGAGGTTTTTAACGGGTTTGAATTTAAGTAATCTATACCTATATAAAAATTGTTCAACGTGGTCAAGTATCAATGCTTAGACAGTTCTGCATTTTTCTTTCAAAGATTTTACTATTTTCTCTCTCTCTTTTTCCTATCACTTAAAAATCTGTACATTACATGGGACCCACTTCTAGTCAGATATAAATCTTATGCATTTTGAATACAGGTTAGGCTTATATTTCAAGTCATTCCAATATGATCAAATGTCATATTAGTTATTTAACTTTTTTTTAAACTTAATTAGTTTCTCAAAAGTATAGCATTGTCACTAAATTTATATAAAAAATTAAAGCGATGGTAGAAAAGAACAAATTTAAGGATAATTTTATAATTTTGAGAGATTATTTTGATAAAATCTTTAAAATACTTCATCGTTTTATTTTTAAGAGATAAGAATAGTAATAAATAATATTTTTAAAAATCAACATCGCAATATCCTTTTTTGACGGAAACATAGAAATGTCCTATTTCTCAAAAAAGAAAAACAATTAAAGGTTTATTTAATCCCCACGTGGAATGGCTCAATGTCAACATTTGACAAAAAATGAGACCCACCAAGCATGTCTACGCAATATATTATAACTTTAGAAAATAAAATTCTCATTCTCTTCACTTTTATATATATATAAGAGCTCTTTACTTTCTTAATTGAGTGTTCTTAATATCTTCTTCTTTATTTTTTTTTTAATACATTCGTGACATTATTCTTGTAATCAGCTAAAAATATTCTCTCAATCACTTCAAACTATCTTCTCTTTATTTTTCTAAAAATCTTTTTTATCTCTATTTTTAAATTAAATTTTAATATTTTTTTAAATATCAACAATGTCAAAATCTTATATCACAATTTAAATTATTCATAATAAAATTAAAATATATTTTATATATTAAAACATTTCTTTTTTTTATATAAATTTTATTATAATATAATTTATCTATTTAAAATATTTATGTTTATTAATTTATGGATCAAGCTGTAATACTAGTCAATAGTTATTTTACAGACAAACCTACACACCGTGACGGAAACCATTTCATCAACAGCTTGCGATCCTTACCACTTGATACTAGTGACTAAGACGTTATGTATAAAACAGTATTTTCTGTCTAAAACAACTGTAAGAATATTACGCAAATTATAGCTGTTGGTTCCCTAAAAAAAAACCATAACCGAGGTTGTCATGTTTGATTTGATTACAAAGCAAAGCAACACATGGCACAACAATGTGCATATTACTCACTAGGTTGCGGATGGTACGAGTGACAGTCTAGCTCCCGCACATTTACAAGGCCAGAGCCCTTCTTAACGCAAAATTAAACTTTGAAGTGCACGTTTGATTCTCTGCGCAAAAGTCATTATGCCAACAGATTAAGATTCTTGATTTTTGTATTTATTTTACTTTTAACTTTTTAGTAAGATTCTTGATTTTTGTATTTATTTTACTTTTAACTTTTTAGATTTGCATTGAAATAGGCATCGCATCATTTCCTAATCAAACATGCACCTAATCAACAGCATTGTGTTTGTGTCCATTGCATGATACTTAACACGGACCCAAATAAAATTTTCTGCTCCGATCCAATGAAACACACTGAATGTTGGCATGTTGCTACACTAATATCTGCAGATAAACAAAAAGAAACAAATTGCACACACGCCACTAGTGCCTGGTTTAGAAGACTTAGAGAAATTAGAGCCAACTTCAAGGAGTTCACACTCGTCAGAAGCCTCCTTGAAAGCCTTGAGGGTTTAGGTAATTAACATGTTTTGTTTTTGTGTGAGCGATATAAGTCCTCCCAAAGGTAGGGCAACAAAAGATCAGTCAAACATGGAAATGTCTGAATGGATTAGGAACGGAGAGAATGATAGATAAATAAATCACCAATGTTATGGAAAAGTTAGTCACACAAGTATGGGAAGACTAGTGAGTGTAGGGGAAGTCCTATGCCAGCCTCGGACCAACCACATCACTATAGGCCAATAAGCAATTACCAATCTTGTATATTCAACAATCTTAAAATATTTTAGTCTCACTTGACACTAGTATTTCTCTTGTATCAGTCTAGTAAAACTAAAATATATTCGTGCTCTCTGATATATACTTGAGTTTAACATTTGTTTATTGATAAATTTTTCCTTCGTTTTTGTTCCTTGACATTTGAAATTTTTTGTCATAGGTCCTTGTCGTCAGCTTCTGTCAATCTGGTGCTGATGTATCCATTAAGTTGACAGGTCAGCATGTCATGCATGTTACCACATATGCTCGAAGGATGAGGGAGCAAATGCAAAAAACCTGAAATTATAGGGAGCAAATGCAAAAACCCTGAAGTTATAGAAAGTAAATACCAAAACACTAACTCAGCCTTCGAGCACATGTGGCAACATACGTGATATGATGACGTGTCAACTTCATGGACACGTTAGCACCAAATTGACAGAAACTAACGACAAGAACCTATGACAAAAATTTTCAAA
Organism: Glycine max; assembly: GCF_000004515.6. Taxonomy (NCBI): domain Eukaryota; kingdom Viridiplantae; phylum Streptophyta; class Magnoliopsida; order Fabales; family Fabaceae; genus Glycine; species Glycine max. The sequence goes on from NC_016091.4 coordinate 7,979,962, forward strand.
TATATCGTGGAGTAGAAACGAAGGAAAAATTTATCAGGAAACAAATACAAAACACGGGTATATAGCAGGGAGCACAAACATATTTTAACCGTGCTGTAATAAGAGAGAGAACTCAATCTGTTCCATCTTTTCTATTAAACATGAAACAATAAATTCCCAACATGAAACAATAAAGCACCAATTATGTTGGAATGTATATATTTGGTAACAACAGTACACTGATAAAAACCCAGACCCATTGATGAATCAAATTGCTTCATTTTACAACAGACTATACTGGTATCATTTGCTGATAAAGAAATTGCTCCAAACAAAATAATAAGACGTATAAAATTGATCTTTTGAATCAATCATATCACAATCAGCAGCCAAGAAATTACCATCCCTGTAAAATATCTAGGAAGATGAGATTCAAAAACTGTCTCCATGGATGCCGAAAAAATGAGGAAAGCATGATTAGTCTATATTAACTCCCAAGCAGTATAAAATATAAATTAGAATTAAATATAACCGTACTGAATTACAATGACCTCCTAACAAAATTGACACACATTTGACTAGCCCCTCTCCCTCCTCAAAATAACAATCCAAAATCCAGAACAAGTAACTAAAGCGAGGGGTTTAACAAAATCTATGTGCTCAAAAATGTTACTCAGCCATCTAGGTGTATAAGGTAAAAAGGCATATTATCCTACATCTTGACTACTACCTGTTCAGCCGAACTTTTCTTCACAAATCCTCTGGAGCACAACTCATTCAACAACTCCAAAGCTTCCTCGGCTAATCCTTCATCAGCAATGCCTTCTATAAGAATGGTATATGTAGCTTCGGTAGGTTTGCATCCTTTTTCTACCATATAAGCCAGAAAATCAATTGCACGACTAGTCTGCTGAGCCTTACAAAGTCCCAACATGATTGCATTGTAAGTGACAGCACTGGGCTTAATACTTAATCCTTCCATGTCATGGAAAATTTTTATAGCCTCATCAACCTTTCCTTCACGACCAAGTCCCCGAAGCAGTGTAGAGTATGTAATTATATCAGGTTTAAGACCCTTTCTGCGCATCTCTTCTAACAGTTCCACAGCATACTCGGTTTTTCCCACCTTTGTAAGACCATCAATAACTGTATTATAAGTAATTAAAACAGGAGAGCATCCCTTGCTACTTAGTTGATTCAGTATTTCAACTGCAGCATCCACCTTCCCGTCTTTGCATAGTGCTGTAAGCAAAGTGTTATAGGTCACTATATCTGGGTAACAACCCCTAGACACCATTATTTCCAAATACTCAATTGCCCTATCCATCTTTTTCTCTTGACAAAACCCATGAAGCAATGGATTGTAACTCAAGGAATTTGGAACACAACCGTGCTTTGGCATTTTCTCCAAGACATCAATGGCTCTACCCAGTAATCGTTTCCGGCACAAGAAGTTAATCAAGATATTGAAAGTAACAACACTAGGGGAACAACCCTTCCTAAGCATATCTGATAACAGCCTCTCAGCATCCATCCATCTCCCAGTGCTACACATGCTACGCAAAATAATATTATGAGTAATCACATTCGGTTTACAACCATACGAAGGCATGTTATTCAAAAACTTAATTGCCTCATCCAACCGACCCTCCTTGCAAATACCATTGATAAGAACATTGTAAGTGACCACATCGGGTTTGCACCCTTTCTTCCTCATCTCATCTAACAGCTTCATCGCCTGACCAACGCCACTATCATTACAAGTTGCTTCAATTAAAATTGTGTAAGTAATCACATCGGGATAACACTCCCTCTGCAGCTGCCTGTCAAGAACCTCCATTGCCTCCTTCAGCTTCCCACTATCGCACAAACTACGCAGAATTGTGTTATAAGTAACAACATCCGGAGCAACACTCATTCGCTCCAAAACCTCCAAGGCTTTGTCTATCTCCCCAGATTTGCAATAACCACCAATCAAAACATTGTAAGTTATCACATCAGGAACAGCACCAGAATTCTCCAGAATCTCCATGATTCTTGTGGCCTTCTTAGTCTTTCCACTCCTGCAAAACCCGCGAATCAAACTGGTGCATGCAATGACATCAGGGATATCTCCTTGGTAAATCATGCGCTCCAGAAACTTAAGCCCTTCCTCTAACTCTCCATTTCTAACCAACTTCCGGAGATGAATGTTACTCGCAAACTCCTCGAAGCTCCGGGAACCGTTCACCCCAATGGGCGAAGATTCCATGCCTATGACGTTCAAGTCCCCGTTTGGGGTGCTCACAATTTGTTGCAATCTACCGTTCAAACCAGAAGCTTCGGACTTGGAAACAGCAGAAACGCGATTTTCTAAACGCTTTCTAGACCTAGTTGCCTTCAATTTTGAAAAATGATGACTAACACTACTATCAGGATATAGAACGAAAGGACGAGAAATGGAGTTATCAGAAACCCTAGCTCTGGTTATGTGGAAGTGGTGAAATGAGCAAACCTGTTCGGCTGGTGCCACTAAATCCATTGCTTTCAGTAAACTTGCAACACTGAAAGCGTTGTGGTAGAAATATGAGAGATATGGTAGAAAAATAGAATTCGCTAAATGAGAATTGAGAAGGGGTTTTAGTTTACCTCTTAGGTTGAGAGTGGTTTGCTGGTGTTTCTTTCAGGACGAGGAAACCAGGCTACTTATCCGATACCCGTTGCTTCTCCTTTGTACAAGACAGAGGTTTATGTTTTTGTCGTGTCAAAATTATGGGGCTGGACTGGCCTCTTTATCTTCAGGGCGTTACTATTCACACCCTTTATTAGAATCTCAAGTTTCCGTTTTCATTGTATAATCTCGAGAAGATTTTTTCATAGGTAAATACAAAGAATACTTTGTTGATTTGAATGATGGGTCCTTATGCTAGAATTTTATCTGTCTATTTGAAACTCAATTAACTGCAGCCTTCTATGCTCTTGTGATTTTTCTCTAAAAGTTGCCCTATGATGGGTCCTTATGCTAGAATTTTATCTTTTGCATCTTGTTTTTCATATATTTAGTTATATTATATTTTCCATCAGCTTTGTTCTTGAAACTTGTGTATATCAAGAATTGTTCAAATCAATAACTTTAGCCAAAAAAATATATTTAAAAATTTAATTAAATAAACATTTTATGATTTCTGGTTTTCAAATTTACATCTTAATAAAGGTTTAATTTTTTGGGTTACCTCATCAGTTTGTATTTTCTTTTTTCCCCCATGCTTTCCAACTGAAAATCACTACATTGAACTGGACATTTACCAAATATAAATTAGAAAACAACCCAATAAAAACACAAGTCAGATATAAAAAGATTACTTATTTAATCAGCTCTTTCAATTTTCCTTTACTCAGTAGTATGGCTTTAATTTTTCAGTAATGCAGTATTATAATTTATTGAGTCAGTTCCTAGTTTTACTGTGTCCTGTATATAATATGAAGGTGCCTCTCATATCATAGAGCGTAGAAACTTGGGGTTTCAACTCCACGCGCTAAAGAAAATGGGCCCCTCTCCCTCTTCTCCCAAAGGCTGCCTAGCACACTATAACACAGTTCATAAAGTCAGATTTAAAATTCACTTTTGCAATGGTTATTCAAAAGAAAATGTCAATTTGCGAAGAAGGTTGCCTGTTCGCTGTGCAGTGAAACTATGGAACATGACATTTTAGGTATCCATAGAGATGAAAATTATATTGTCCTAGAAGGATGGTCACTTGTGAGTTCTGTGAGCTTCCTTTGCTGGCAATTGACCTGGCTGAGCATCAGGTAGTGTTTATTATAAATGACTTCTTGAATTAAGAAGGTTATATTAATCAGTGTGCTCTGTTACTAATTTCAGTTTGATTTTTAAACATATGCGGGAATCGAACAGAACTTTGTCACCTTTGTAACAAATATGTTAGACTGCGCGAACTATACAACCATGAAGATAGTTGCAATAGAATTCAAGACAATTCTGCAGGGTCTTCAAGGAATGAAATGTCACCATTTGATTGTATTATGTGTTTGAATTATATTATTTTGTACTTCAAAAAGCTTATAATCAAAAGCTCCTTGGGAAAGTTTTAGGAGAAAAAAAAAGTGATTATTTTTTAATGCAGAGGGTTAGGGATAGATGTCTTACTGTCTCATTAGTTTCTTCTAATTCCGTTTCATCTTGTGCAAGTCTTAAGTGCATTATTGTACTCTCTTGCTGAGTTGCTGTGGTACCTGTTAGTTGAGGCTTAATGTTAAATAATTACATGTATGCACAAATCTTTAACTATTTAAAGAGTTGGGGCTATATTGTAAGTCCAAGCTAATGAAGATACACTGAGGTAGTTTACCTCATGAATTTTCATTGCCTACAAGTTGTAGTTGGTGTAATTTCCCTGAGAGTAGCTAGAGCCTTGAACATCTATGGCTGCTAATTCTAGATGAGTGCTGAGTTGTACATTTTGTAATGTTTGGCTCAGTTTTTTTTTTTGTTTCTCTTTTCCTTAAAAGAAGTTCCTCCAATTAGCCTTTTGTAGAAGGCTCTTTTTTGTGACTTGCTTCATAAAAAAGAAAGCTACTTTTAAGTTTTAGAGCTTCATGGAATTTGCGTTTGGCATAGCTTAGAAAAACTGAGGCAAAACACAACCTAAGTAATGAGTGAAGTTTTGCTTGTTGTGATGCAGCTGAATTTTTTGTGTGAATTATGATATTTTTTACTACTTAGGTAGTGTATGTGGGATGTAACAATAACTTACAGCAACAGCCAACCCTTATTTTTTTTTTGACTAAACCACCATTTTGGTCCTCTAAAGATACATACATGTGACATCAATGTGGCATTTTAAAGAATTGTAACATTAAATTAGTCCTCAGAGCACTAAAATGACAGTTTAATCAATTTATTTTTTGTTTCTAAAAGTGGAGGTGTGTCATTAGCCCTGTAAGGTCATTAATGATATGCGTTTATTATATCTCGCAATTGAATTATTTACTTCTGTGTGAAGGTACGTGAGGCCAGTGGAAAGAGATGAGAGTGCTCGAAGAAGGCCGCAGAATGATTTCTCAAGAAAACGTCTTTTGTTCACAATAGCAATAACTGGCATTGCAGTTATCCTCGGATCTATTTTTTTCCAGAGGAAGACAGATCTCAGCAATGTGCAATAACAGCAGAGAGGATACATGTTAGTGTAAAATTGCTTGATCTGTATAATTTATTTGCACACAACAGAAAGTCGAATGAGATACTTCACCTGCGCATAAAGCACATCGCCATTGTCATTGAATTATTATTGTGGTCAGAAGTTCTGAGACATAAACGAGTCTTTCATCACAAATATTGCTATTTGTTGTTAATCTTCCAACTATCTAAGCACTGCAATAGCAATATCGTTTTTCGATAATAATTGGGTTAAATTTTATTTGTTAAGGTTTTATAGGACATTTAGGATTTGCGATTTCAGTAAGCACTTGAACCAGCAAGGAGGGCTCTGCAATCTTGAGAATTTGATAAATTTTAGGCTAAATTATAATTTTCATTTCTTTTAATTTCAAATCAATAATTTTTAGTTTATCATTCAAATTCCAATATTAACTTTGATGTAGTAGATGATAAATTTATTGGCTTTTAAAATAACTATTTTATTTTTTTCTTGTTTAAATAAAATGAAAAATAAAAATAATCTTTGTATAAGTTGAATTCATAACCCTATATTTAAACATAATGTTATTTTAAATATATCATAGTTATCATTTGTCAAAAGTTATTATTTTTTAATCATAAAAATTTATAAATTGAAAAATATTTAATATATAAATATTTTTAATTTTATTTTATATCATTTATATATTTTTATTTTGAATAGCTTATATATTTTTATTATTATTTAACAATTTATAATTAAATTCATTAAACTATTTACATAAATTATTATAAAATAAGAACAAATTTATATATACAATACTTTATTAATTTCTATTAAAATAAAATTTTATAATAAAAATAAATACATATAAAATTAAATATTAAATCCTTATCACATAAGGACCAAAATTGTGAATTTAAAATTATAAGAGATTAAAATTATAATTTAATATAAATTTTAATCAATAATAAAATATTCTGCTGATGAAAGAATTTAACAATTTCTTATATGCATGACCACACACCTTGCTTTTTTTTAATATAGGATTATTCAAATGTACCTGTATCTATTTATAGATTAAAAAAAAACTCTCAACATCACAGATCAATTTCAATTCAATTCAAATAAAGAGACAAATCAATAACTAATTGTTATTGTGACAATACTTTTAATCCCAGAAATTCTTTAAAAATAAACTTATAGTCCCTGGTATTTATTTTCTGTTTTTCTTTGTCACCAAGTAACATGAGCTTCTTAACGTATAAGTTTGTCACTAATTTCTTTACAGGTTTAAATATTTTTAGTCTTTACAATTTAGTTATTTTTAGTCTTTGTAAAATTATTTTTTTATTTTTAATCCTTACAAGTTATATATTTTTATTTTTCGTCATTGTGACATTTTAAATAACATTTTTTTCATTACAGTGTTATTTAAAGTGTTTTAAGAACTTAAAAACACAAACATAATAAGGACTAATTTTTTTTTATAAGAACTAAAATAAAATAAAAAGCCAAATTACAATAAACAAAGTATTTAAACCTTCTTTAAATTTAATACATGTTTATATTAAAGTTAACGGGGCTCAAAAGTATTTTTACTTTTAAAGCAACTCTGCATGCCATGGTACAACAGTAACTGAGAGATACAGGTCACTACACAGACGATTTCATCCGAGTTGGAGATTTATAAATGAACAGTTTTTTTTATTATTTGAATTCATGGAATGTATGCTTATTTTTTCCTTCCCATCCCCACTCATTTTATTTTATGCAACATCTTTTATAATATTTGCTATGGCAAATTATTTTGTAAGTTTAATTTTCAAGACTTTTATTACAAAAGAATTAATAAATTTACCATAAATTTGTCATTATATAATAATTTAGAAACACTTTAAACAATTTTACCATGCCTGACCCTTTTTCTCTTAAAATAATTGTGTATCTCTTTCCACTGGCCTCACGTACAAAGTAATGGCCTTAAGTTTGAATGTAGGATGGACATTTATGAAGCTTTGAGTCTGTTATGTGTAATGGATTTATAAATGTTGTGGAATTAACATTGCCAGATATGTTTTAGTTTCGTGTAATTGTTTTAACTTCTTGGAATGTGCAGGTGGTGATGGATAATGGCATAGTCCAAGTTACCTTAACAAATCCAGATGGAATTGTCACTGGGATACGATATAATGGTGTTGACAGTTTGCTTGAAGTTCTCAACAAGGAGACTAATAGAGGGTATGTGCCCCTAGCGATGAGTAATTGTGAATTGTTATCTCTCTCACACGTGTGCGGCTGTGCGCGAGCTCACGTGCACAGAGTAGTCATTCTTCTGAAAATGTAATGGTTAAATGAACAGTGAAGTTATCAAGAATTCAAGCTGATCAGTAGTAAACATTAGACACAGTGAATATGGTGCGCCAGGAACCAAAGGAATGTTTGATGTGTATGGCAATACTGCTTTCTTTTGTAACCGCATGGTGTCTTTGATACGGTTCCAACAAGTCAAATAAATTCTCAACAAATATATATTCAAATGCATTCCCTGATTTGAGTTTGCAATTAAACTGGGAGTGGTTTTGAAGTCTCACCTGAGTAGAAATAAACCCATTGTAAAAGAGTTTGCAAACAAATTAGGAGTGGTTTTTTATGTCACACATGAGCAGAAATAAACTAGTTGTCAACCCCCCCCCCCCATTTTCATTACAAGTTCTACTTGCAATCTTATCAGTTCCATTATTGCTCAAAGAATAATATTTAAAGCACTAGTAGCTTTTTTTACTGATAGCAGTAGGATTAACATTTGTGGATGGTCAATTTCAGATTCATAATGCTCCGTGGTTCATCAGGCTTCTACCCTTATGGAATTTATGAGCACTTAAATGGATGGCCAGATTTTGATATTAGTGAAACAAGGATCACTTTCAAGCTTAGAAAAGACAAGTAAATTCTATCATTTTGACAAAATAGTTCGATGCCTCTCTATTTTGTGATTCTATATATATCTATTAATTATTTCACAAATATAGTCATATTGGGATGAAAGTTAGACAGGCATTCTCTTTCTAGATCCTTGGTAATTTGGCATTCAAAATATTAGTTGAGATGGTCATGGAAGATAACAAGCAACTCTTATTTATTTTTATTTTCATCCACTTTAACAATCAAGTATGTAGGTTTCAATACATGGCTATGGCAGACAATAGGCAAAGGGTTATGCCTTTTCCTGAAGATCGGTTACCAGGAAGATGCCAAACCTTGGGTTACCCAGAAGCTGTCCTGCTAGTCAATCCCAAGGATCCATGATTGAAAGGAGAGGTATCTGTTGCATATATATTTCCCGACACTGTTTTATCGTGTCAAAGCTTCTAATTGTATTTGTACCATAGTAGTTTGTAACTTCTTCAATTTGCTTGCATGTCAGTTCCACACTGAATTCATTCTCACCCATATGGGTACATAGTCTACAATTTATCCCTACTTGCATCATTAAATACTATTTAACGTTATGGTTAAATTTAATTTGCCCTATGTGGTTTGGGGAGTATCACTTTGGCACCACGTGGTTTAAACTTTGTCACTTTGCTCCCCTCATATTTTCATTAACATATTTGTTATCTCCTTGTGTCTTTTTTGGCTGTCAACTATGAAAAGCTTATTCATGCTATAATCCATTAAACCAGCAGGTTTACATATCCGACATGTCTGTCTGTTCCTAACTTTTGACAAGGAGAACATATTTCTAGGAAAATAAACAAAGGAGTCTTCAGATTTTTGTAACTTTCATCAGTTAAAGTTATGATTTTGTAGTTTAACAGAATGAAACCACAGTGGCAAAACGCAACTGAAACTAACCATTGGGGAGAAGGGGGAAGGAACTAAATTAAACCCTTTAAAAAATATTTTTGTTTATTTTTTTAGAAATTTGATGCCATAAAGCAATTTTACTTCACACTATGCAGGACAAAACACATTCTTAAAAATTACGTTTTGGAAAACATTTCCATATTCCAAAATAAATTCTTTCAAAACTATAAACTACTTCGTATTTAAAAACAATTAATCAAAGTCCAAACACACCTGTAGTAGTTAGTTGGTTAACCTGGCAAGTTTTGAGTGTCCACTAATTCATGTTGCTCGTTAAAGAGGAGATAGGATGATTTCCTCAGCATTGATTGTGTATGAGCTATTCCACTATGTATTTATTTGACTCTAATCCACAGGTGGATGACAAGTATCAGTATTCATGTGTAAACATGGATAATCGAGTCCATGGGTGGATATCTTTCAGTCCGCCAGTGGGATTCTGGCAGATCACACCTAGTGATGAGTTTCGTTCTGGTGGACCCCTCAAACAGAATTTGACCTCGCATGTAGGCCCTACCGCGCTTGCAGTAAGTGAATGAATTTAGATTTTAGACCAAGATAGCAATTCCCTACGTGGCTATATCATCAGATGTTTCTTAGTGGTCACTATGTGGGACAAGATTTGGTGCCTAAATTTAGAGGTGGTGAATCATGGAAGAAGGTTTTTGGTCCTGTATATATGTATCTTAATTCTGGAGCAGTTGGTGACGACCCACTTGGGCTATGGGAGGATGCAAAAATACAGGTTTGTCCATGAATCTCTTGTACCTTGGTTAGGAGGTAGATGGTATAGACAGTTGGATACAGTAATTGTAAGATAAAGACTAATTTGAATTGATATTCAGATGATGAATGATGCTCAAAGTTAGCCATATTCTTTCCCAGCTTCAGAGGATTTTTTAAAATTGGATCAATGGGGCAACGTCAGTGGCAGATTACTTGTCTTTGACAGGTAAGCATGCAAGATATTCCTAGTTTATTCTGATGTTTTTAGTTTGTGTTGGTGATATTCCAGAGGTGATTTAGGTAGCTAACACTCAAGAGACTAAGTTTTTATGATGGACTATAGCTACTGAAAATTGTGCAGAAAATTTAGAAGAGGGAGAGTATTTGGGGCTGAATGACTCTTTGTTTTGATTTCTTTTCTGACTTACTTTCTGCAGTACATTCATAAGTATTTATAGATTGAAAAGTAATCCTTAGAGTACTATGACAGTTACAAATATAAAGAGTCACATGAATACTATTAAACACTCTTTTAAGTCTTCACTAAGAACACTTTATTATATGTCCACTAAGCACTTATTAATATCACTCCACTAAGTAATTATCACAGCACCTTACTCAACAGTCTGCAATGCGATTTCTATCTTACTGGTGATTGGAATACAACCTGATTCTATTGCAATTTTTATTTTTTTTTTACTTTAGTGCTAACAGCTAGATTTTTTTACCTGCGGGGGTGGGGAGTTATATAATGCTACAACTTCCTATTAAAATATTTTCGTTAATTTTGTAATATGAGAAAAAAAGGTTCTCACTTACTGTATTTTATGATTAGAAATTAAAAAAAAATGTTGAATAATTAATCCATGGCTGAGCAGCCACGACATTGTGGGTGTTATTTTTATCTTGCATCTGTCCATGCTCTAGTTTCCAGTCCTAGATGTGAGGGGGTAAGTTCAGATCCCACGTTAACAAGAGATACGGATTTCAACATATATTTAGGTGAATTTAAGTGAACTATTGTAGTTCTAATTATTTTGTCTAGGTACATCTGCACAGACTTAATATCAGCAAATGGTGCTTATGTTGGTTTAGCCCCACCTGGAGATGCAGGGTCATGGCAAAGGGAATGCAAGGTGCTCTTCGCTCACTTAAGGAAAAGTAGCATTTTAGTTGCATGAGCTGTACTTTTTGTAGTTTGTGCTCAACTATCATTTATTTTATTTTTTTTACATTTGGGGTGAGTATGGGGCTATGTGATGAAGGGGATCTTGCAAACTATGCCAGACATAACCTTGTTTTTCTTTTCTTTTGAAAAACACATTATACAAATAAAGATAATTACAAAAATGTTATCGGGGGTGCCCAAAAGAATTCTATAGCAGATTATTTAACTTTTACTCCTAACAGGACTATCAATTCTGGACCTGAGCTGATGAAAATGGATTTTTTACTATTAAAAGTGTACGTCCAGGCGACTATAACCTTTTTTCTTAGGTTCCTGGTTTTGTTGGGGACTACAAATTTGGTGATTTGATGAAGATAACATCAGGTTCCTTAGCTTGGTCAAAGTTGAATTTGTTTTCCGTCTTGCAAAATAATCTGTTTGATAAACTTGTAATGCAGGTTCTTACATTGAATTGGGTGAACTTGTATATGAGCCTCTACGGGATGGTCCCACATTGTGGGAAATAGGTATTCCGGATAGATCTGCTGCAGAATTTTATGCTCCTGATCCCAACCCACAACATATTAATAAACTTTTTATCAACCATCTAGACAGGTTAGCTCTGTTATGTGCTATTAGGGGCATACTACTGTGATAATTCTTGACTTGAGGATCAGTTTTTCTTTTTGTTTGTCCTTATATTGCTTTAATGGATTTTGCTTAATTTTGAATTTGTGCTACATATTATTATTACAACATGAAATGATGAAAATGATAAAATCTTTATCCAACTGTGCTTTTTATCCTTTTAATTGTGATGAAAATGTTTCCTTTAGATGTCAGTTGATCTGTTCTTAGATTTTTCTTTTTTTCCTCAACTTGTAGGTTCGGGCAGTATGGATTGTGGGATGGGTATTCAGAATTGTATCCTGATGGAGATTTGGTTTACACAATTGGTGTTAGTGACTATACGAAGGATTGGTTTTATGCACAGGCTCCAAGGTCTGATTTTTGTATTATTGATTGTTTGTATAATTTGGCTAAAGATTATCATGCAAGCCTGTTATAGTTGGATTTCTTGAGTTATACGTTACATACAATGTACTAATTTTTCAAGCTTGTATAACTGTAGGAAAAAACAGGATAACACTCTTCAATGAACAATTTGGCAAATCAAGTTCGAAATCAGCAGTTAAAGGAAGTGCATACAAACTGAGAGTTAATTGCATCTGCAACATTAGCTGAATTGCAGGTAAACTCCCTTTCCTTTTTCTCCCATACACATACACAATAGGGCTTAATTAGATGTGATATGAATTATGAAAGTACTTTATGGATTGTCTGTGAAGATTCGAGTAAACGATGCCAATGCAAGACAACCCGTATTTACCAGTGGATTAATAGGAAGGGACAACTCAATTGCAAGACATGGAATTCAAGGAATCTATTGGCTGTACAATGTGAATATACCAGGTTCTCTTCTTATTGATGGCACAAATACCATATACTTTTCGCAACCAAGATGCACCAGTTCCTTCCAAGGTATCATGTATGATTATATTCGTTTGGAAGGCCCACCTTGTGAAGAAATTTAAGTTAACCTTTGGTAATAAATGATACAAAATATTAGTGCAATGTCATAATATCAGAATATATTTATCTGTGAGCACTGTATAAGTTATATCTTATATGTTTTTTTCTTTGCTTTTTCTCTAATTTTGTTGTGTATGTATATGAACAAACATCAAATACTTTTACACATGATAAATTCATATTTATAGTTGATGCTTTTGTTAGACTAGTTCATCCATCTTTCATGTAACAAGCAGATTGAACATTGGTTTTGTAAAACCGTTTTGAATAATGTGGGAGTTCATGTAAAAATTCTTAAGGGGTTTCCTAGACTATCAATGATAGGAAATAACAGGATCTTGAAACCTATGGTTCTCACAAACAATCAATAAATAACAATAGATAATAATGTATACCTTTCTCCATAGGAAGACTTGTACCTTTCTCTATTGAAACTTCTCTCCGGTGCACTTTGATTTCCTTGAAAGAGTTGAGAAATAAGATTTCACTTCCTTAGACCTTTCTTTTCTGCCTCTCTCCGTTCGTGATGGCTATGGGTGAGAGAGAACACTTTCTGGTCAGGAAGGGGACCTTATTTTACGTTAGTGGGTATTAAGTCCCTTTTATAACCACTACTCTCATCAAGTAGCAGTTAGTTCTAGAACTTTCTCCTATTAAGCTCAATTACAATTTAGCCATTAATCGTTAATTATTTACTTATTAGTCCCTACATAAGTCACATGCCTTTCCCTTGAGACATTAATTCTTACATTCTCCCACTTGGCTCATGTGACATTAATATACATTATGGACTAAATAAATAAATAGATTAACTAACATAATGCGCATTAAAATTGACTAAATTGTTCTATACATTGGGTACATCATAATTTCATGATTAAGAATAGGAACCAATTCAAGTCATGGCGGTTGTACATCATATAATCGACATAGTCCCTTCCATGTACTACAAATTAGTCTTCTCCTTAATATGATCATTAGTTAGGAGTACATAATTGGTCCAACATAATGTCTTCATTCAAGACAAAACCTGTTAACATTACTCTAACACAAACATGCATGCAAACATAGAGAACAGGTAATCAGAAACATATCATAATTGAGCTCAGAGTGTCAGCAAAATTACATAAGGTAAATTATACTTAATGATCATCAATAACAATAATGTCCATACTTTCAACATGTTCTATAATGTCTTGGACAATAATCCCTTATTCAAAGGGTCAACTATCATAAGGTTTGTGCTAATATGTTCTATTGACACTCTTTGTTTCTGAACTTCTTCCTTCACGACAAAGTACATCAATTTCATATGCTTAGCACCCTTAGAGTACTTGTCGTTCTTACAAAAAATATTGTTGCGGAGTTATCACAATACATTTTCAGCGGCCTAGCAATACTGTCGACAATTCCAAGCCCTGAAATAAAGTTCCGCAGCCAATTAGCCTGAATTGTAACCTCAAAACATACTACAAATTCAGCTCTCAGATGCAACAACAACCGATGCATACAAAATTACTTTCATTTATTTTTGTTCCATATCATTTCTAGGATATTGTGCGAGACTAACTCTGTCTCATTTCTAAATTAGAATAGACGATGTTAAACACCTTTCCATCTTGAATCTCTCTAGCACTTTATCGATATATATACTTTCTGAGATAACCTAACATTCCTTGTGATCTATTATGGAATATTTCTATCCTTATCACATAGCTTACCTCACCCATATCTTTCACTTCAAAGTTTCTAGAGAGAAATTTTTTAGTCTCATGAAGAAGACCAAGATCGTTAGCTGTAAGCAAGATATCATCAATATACAAAATTAGAAAATAACCTTACTCTCACTGACCTTCAGATACATACACCGATAAACATGTATTTTCCTTAAATCTAAAGGAAATAATGATATCATTAAACCTCAAATACCATTGGCGAGAAGCTTGCTTTAAGACTGTATATTGATTTCTTTAGTATGCACACCATGTGTTCATTTCCTTCAACTGAGAACCCCATTGGTTGGTCCATGCAAACATTCTCCTCTAAATCTCCATTTAGAAAGGCGATTTTCACATTTGATGTAGCTCCAAGTCATAATGGGCTACTAATGCCATGATAATCCTAAAAGAATCCTTTTCGTGAGACCAGTAAAATGTCTCTTTATAATCAATGTCATCTTTCTGAGTAAATTCCTTAGCAACAAGTCTAGCCTTGTAACGTTCAAGGTTGCCATAAGAGTCACGTTTAGTCTTGAAGACCCACTTACAACCAACTCTCTTACAACCCTTTGGTAATTCTACAAGGTCCTAAACATCATTATGTTCCATGGAATTTATCTCTTCTTCCATGACATTTAACCACTTCTCAGAATTATCACAACTTATAGCTTGTGAAAATGAAACTGGATCATTATAATTAATGCTTAAGTTTGTTTCTGTTTCATGTAAGTATACCACATAGTCATTCGAAATAGCTGGTCTTCTTTCTCTTTGAGACCTCCTTAATGCTACTTCTTGTGGTTCTTCCACAATGGGTTCATTATGTATCATGGGCTCATCATTGTATTGTACTTCTTCATTACTGTTTGTAGCAATAACTGAAGTAGTAATCACCTTACTGCTAGAGGCAAAAGCTAAAGGGACTTGCACTCTAACTTCTTTAATTTCCACTTCTCGTGGAACTGTACTCCCACTGATTTCACCGTTTTCAATGAACCTTGCATTTCCAGTTTCGAAAATTCTCATACTATGATTAGGACAATAAAACATATGCCCCTTTGACTTTTCTGCATAACAAATGAAATATCCATTGATTGTTCTTGCATCCAATTTTTTTTCTTGCGGATTGTAAATTCTTATTTCTGCCTAGCAACCCTAAACATGCAGGTGCCTTATACTAGGTGTCCTATTTGTCCACAGTTTAAAAGATGTCTTTGGAACTGCCTTACTAGGAACCCTATTCAACAAATACATGACAGTTTTCAAGGCATACATCCACAAAGATACGAGTAAAGTCTAATTGATTAACATACTCCTAACCATATCCATTAAAGTTCTATTACGTTTTTCTGATACACCATTTTGTTGTAGTGTACCGGGAATTGTGTATTGCACACAAATGCACGTTTCTGAACAAGCTTAGCAAATGGACCTGGGTGTTGCCCAGTTTCATCATATCTTCCGTAATACTCATCACCTCTATCATATCTAATAATTTTCACATTTATGTCTAATTGTCCTTTTACTTCATTGTAGTAAATTTCTAAGGCATCCATTGCCTAAGAAATCTCGGGCAGTAAATAGACATAATCGTAACGTGAATAATCATCAATAATGGTGATAAAGTATCATTCATTTCCAAAAGAACTAACATCAAAAGGTCCACAAATATCAGTATAAACAATTTCAAGAAGCTGAGTGCTTCTTGTAGCTCCTTTCTTTGTATGTTTTGCTTGTCTTCCCTTAATACAACCCACACAAATATTTAGATCCATAAAATCTAGACAAGGAAGAATTTCATTCTTTATTAATCTTTCCATCCTTTCTCTAGAAATGTGACCTAAACGTTTATGCCACAAGAAAGCAAATCGTTCATTCACTAAACTATGTTTAGTGCCAACATTATGATGCAGAGTTCAAACAGTTTCAGCATACAAACTGTCTATTTCTAATTTATATAAACCATCACAAGAATATTAGTACCAATGAGATGATTATGCTTAAATAAATTGAAACATCCATTACCAAAATTAAAAGAGTATGCAGTAACATCAAGTTTAGATAATGAAACTAAATTCCTAGATAAACTAGGTACATAAGGAGTTTCCAGTAAATCTAAACGATGTCCAGTGCTGCGTTTTAAACAATAAGTCTCAACTATTTCCACTAGAGCTTTCACTTCATTCCCCCATGAAAATGAACTTCTCATTTGGGCTTATGGTTTGGATTGTAAGGAATCTCTACATAATATTAGAAACATGAGTCATACATCCAGAATTAATCCATCATGTATCATGGGAAACTACAATTAAGTTTGATTCAAAACATACATGAGCATTAAGCTCACCATTCTTTTCGAACCAAGACTTACACTTTAGGCAATCCTTTTGGAAATGTCTTAATTTCACAAAATTGACAATTATTGTCCTTTGATACCTTTCTTCTGGATTTGCAAAGAGTCGTCATTGTTTTTTAATGACCATTTGCCTTTATCATGCTTCTTCATAAATTTCTTTTCAAGCTCCTTGATTCCCTTGGTGGCTAACATAATGGACTAAGTGACTTCCTTGATTCTTAAGCCACGTTTCTTCCTGAACTAACATACTGTGCAATTCATGCATATTCCATTTATCTTTTATGGTATTATAGTTCATTTAGAACAGGCCAAACTCAGACGGTAATGAGTTTAGAATAAACTGAACAAGAAAGTTCTCATTCACAGCCATTATATTTTCAAGGTCTTAAGTCTTGCTGCAATGTTTGTCATCTCAATGACATGTTCATACATAGTACATGAATCATCAAACTTCATGGTGGTCAATGTACTCATTAATGTCCCAACAACAGACTTATAAATTGTTTGAGAATACTCTCCCACCAATCCCATAAACTTTTTAGCACTTTCGATTTTAGGCAGAGTTGTCTTAATATTGTCTGCAACAGTCATTCTCATCAACATTAGGTTGAGTCTGTTAGATCTTTCTTAAGTTTTATAATGAACTTTCTCTTCATTGTTACTAACATCAATAATAGTAACAAACTTCTCTTCCCACATAGCAAGATCATGATCCAAAACACCGAGGTGAAATTGGACTTGCTCATTTTAGTCAGAGAAGTTAAGCCTATTAAAATTGGCTCAGATGATACATAAGAATCTAATGAATTCAAAACATGTATTACGTAATAAAATTCACATAAGTGTTTTGATACCTAAAATACATGTCATACATATGATTCATTCAGATAACGGACAATTTATATTGATGTTCTCCTTTGGGTGATACACCAACATACAACATACAAACATAATAATGCTAATAAAATTTTAACATTATTTGGCAATTAAATATGCACCAATTAGTAGTATCTATTTCCTTTGGGCATATAAATAAAACTAATGATACACACAAATTGCCTACAATTATATTCATTAATTATAAGAACAACTAATCAACCTTTGGGCGATCCAAAAATGCCTTATAACAATGAATTTCAATTACCCATAAACCAATAATCATATAATTTAGCATCCGTTATTCTATGAGTAATTGGAATAATCATTAAGTTGGAATTAAATAACCTTACAAATTTGGCCACTTTGGTGACTAATAAATTCAACATACATTTAATTCCAACCAAATATATATGGCATGTACATACTTATTGCTATTAACAATTCATAGCCATTCTATTAATTTCGTTCTAGGCCATAAAATAATATTTGTATTTATTTATGTTTTTACATTCAAACACGTTCAAGCAAATATGTAGTATATACATATATTTACTATTACCAATAATTTCAAAGCATTCACGTTAATTTAATTACAGGATATAAACTTTCAATCCTTCAATTACGTTTAATAATAATTTCCAGAAAAAAAAAAACACAAGTGGGATTGGAAATAGCAAAATGGGTTGCAAATAGCAATATCCAAAATTTCTAATCCTACAAGGAAGGTACGCGTAGCAGCGACTTTTCAATTGGAATTGAAAGAAAGGTACATGCAGCTGCACAACTTTACAAAACCAATTCACAGCATAGCACGTCATTCTTTCTCCATAATTTAATATATAAATAACGTTAATGGAAAGACAGCTTTCTCCATTAGAAATAAAATTGGCAGCAGAAGTTTTCTCTTTGAAGTTTTGTATAATATTTCTTTCATACAAAATTTCATACTTTACAGCGGTAAAACATAATTAATGCCAAAAACACACTATCCAAACATGTACTTTAATTGAACATACATGTAATAGAAATTAAAATTTCTAAATTTCATAATTAGGTTTGATGCATAATTTGAAGAAATTAAATTATCCCTAAATTTCATCATTAGGGTTCATGCATAATTAGAAGAAATTAAATCATTCTTGGAGAATCATAAATTTCATAACACATGCTCTGATACCACATGTAAAAATTCTTAAGGGGTTTCCTAGACTATCAATGATAGGAAACAACAGGATCTTGAAACCTATGATTCTCACAAACAATCAATAAACAACAATAGATAATGATGTGTATCTTTCTCCATAGGAAGACTTGTACCTTTCTCCATAGGAACTTCTCTCCGGTGCACTTCCTTGAAAGAGGAGAGAAATAAGATTTCACTTTCTTAGGCCTTTCTTTTCTGCCTCTCTCCGTTCGTGATGGCTATGGGTGAGAGAGAACACTTTCTGGTCAACAAAGGGACCTTATTTCACGTTAGTGAGTATTAAGTCTCTTTTATAACCACTACTCCCATCAAGTAGCAGATAGTTCTAGAAACTTCTCCTATTAAGCTCAATTACAATTTAGCCCTTAATCGTTAATTATTTACTTATTAGTCCCTATATAAGTCACATGTCTCTCACATGAGACATTAATTCTTACAGTTCATATTCTGGAATCTGAACCTCAACAGCAGAAAAATAATAAATAAAACCTGATATAACATGTCAAATTCTAATGACTCATTTTAGATTTTGCTGTATGACAAAGACACTGTATATGAGTTCTTTGAGGATATAATGGTGTGAATATGGCCTTTATTCGGTGAGTCGTAAGAAGGTTCATATCATATGCCGTGTATAAGCTTTATTTAATGCCAGGTAAACCTTCCGATACCCAACAAAAGCCCGTCGAGAAGCTAGGTAGTGAGTATTTAAGCTAACGGTTTATATTAACAATGTATTAATTTGACTTTGAGTTACATGGAGGCTAGTTGATCTTCTTAATCCAATCCAGCCTACTGAAATGTTAAGTGCAGGGTGCGAGTTCATACATACCTAGAATAAGAAACTACTTTTTCATGTTTATCTAAAGAGCAACTTCCTGAATAAAAAATCAATTTTCTTTCATTTATAAAAATTAAAAAATAGAAAAATAAGGTGAATTAAAAACTAAAATTAATCGAATTTATTTCATTAATTAAAATCAATTTATACAGCATATTTTTTTTTAAAAAAAATCCCATTTAATTCTACATAACTTGATTTTAATTCACGAGTAAAGTTTGATCTGTTATACTTTCATAATTTATTAAAAAAAATTATCTTATAAATGTGATTTAGATCTCTTAAGATTTAGTCAAAATTAATTAATTTTAATTCCTACATGATAGTTTTACACCTCATATTTTTCTAATGGGATAGATTTCATTTCTGGCCATATACTTTATTTTAACCTCACTATAGGAATCAAAATCGTGATTCTTTTAAAAAAATCGATTAAATTTAAAAGACTTAAAACATATTTTATCTTCTTATATTTGAATAAAATATACCATTTTAATATTGTTTGAAATTGTAAAGAAAATATTTGTCATAAATTAGATTTCATGTTTAATGACAAATAGAATAAAATTTAAATTGATTTACATTTATAAAGCTTCAACTTTTTCAAAACTAGGCTCTCCTGTTTTGTTTTGTTTTGAAAAACTTTGACAAAACTGCGGGGTAAAGGGAGGATGCGGTTCAAAACTTCCTTTCACCTAATAAGAATAAGAAAGGGAGGACACCAAAACCAGGAATAAAAACTATACTTTTATCCTTATGTAATGTGATTGACTGTTTCTTCACTCGCACGCTGTTATCTAATATACCATGTACACCAAACTGTGGCGACCAAGTAAAGAGACTTAAAAGAATGCTTTCTCTCTAGGTCAAGGAAGCTAATCCAATTCATTCATTTTAAGCCCTCAACTATTCATGTTCTGTTGGCAGATTGATGGGTAGTAGAACATAAGCACAAACTGTTTAGTTTTTCTCCAAATGTTGTGCTTAAAACCAGTCTCATTGGTACCATATATAAAGAAAGGTCATTCTTTCTTCCCATTATAAGATAAATTCTCAGCCATTCTCTCAAACTACTCTGAATCTTTGAGATTTTTCATTGCACACTTCTCTTGTTCACTGCAAGTACCACCATGCCGTCACTGGGGGTGCAACTTACTATTCAAGATAATCATGTACATAAAATCTTAATTATCCTTATGTTCTTCCTTCCATCTTAATAAATTTTCATAGTAGTCTGAAGTAGATTTTTGAAAGAATTTTTTTTTAGATACGAGTCTTTGCTATACTTTCAAAAAAATCAGCAGGAGTTTTGCTTCATTCGTATTTTCTGAAGTGATGAGTATTCATGTGCAGGTGGTGATGGAGAATGGCATGCTAAAAGTCACCTTATCAAATCCTGAGGGAATTGTGACTGGAATACAGTATAATGACATAGACAACTTGCTTGAAGTTTTGAATGACGAATCTAATAGAGGGTATATATATATATATATATACTTTACAAAGTCGTATATTCACTTTCACAAATTAAGGAACTTCAATTGGTGTCTTCTCAATAATACAAAAATCTGTTTGCAAATTCATGTAGGTATTGGGACCTTGTTTGGAGCTCACCAACAAGTACAGGAACAAGTGGCACATTTGATGTGTATGTCTGTCTTGTTATCTTTCTTTATGTTTTATTTGCAAGATAATGAGCTTATGATAATGAGCGCTATATGCCTTTATTTAAGTGGCTGTGTCCCCAACTTATACTTCGCCATATTAGTTTTGCATATTTGAATTTTAATTAATTGAATTTTGATAAATGCTAACTATGTTAGCGAACTTAAAATAAATTTTTTTATTAACATGCATTAAAATATAAAGTTATATTGTCTATGATACCTTTTATATTTTCTTACATTTTTTATAATAAATATTTTTTTAATTTCTTAATTAGTGTCCTAATTAATTAATTAGTGTTTTAAGGATATTGATTAACGAAATCTTTTAATTTTTCTTTCTACTATAACCTTGTATCTTCAAGAAATTAAAGTCACATATGTACCTATTGTGATACGTGACTGCAGCATCAAGGGAACAACTTTCAAAGTTATGGTTGAAAATGAGGACCAAGTTGAGTTATCCTTCACCAGGACGTGGGACGTTTCTCTCGAGGGCAAGTTGGTTCCTTTAAATATTGATAAAAGGTCATTAAGTTACACCAACCATTCTCCAATACTATTATACATTGTTAAGATGGTGACACTAACTACATTAATTTAATTGTAATGTGTGATTATAGGTTCGTAATGCTTCGTGGTTCTTCCGGCTTCTACTCCTATGCAATTTATGAGCACTTGGAGGACTGGCCAGCTTTCAATCTTGACGAAACAAGAATTGCTTTCAAGCTTAGAAAAGACAAGTAATTTTTTTATTTTTTGTTATGTTTTGTCCTTTTCATGCTTCTAGTATTGTTATCTCTTAGTCGCAAAGAATATAAACTCCAATATATGGGTGGTGGATAGGTTCCATTATATGGCGATGGCAGATAATAGACAAAGAAACATGCCTCTACCAGATGACCGATTACCACCTAAGGGCAAAGCCCTTGCCTACCCAGAGGCAGTTCTACTAGTAAATCCCATCGAACCAGAACTTAAAGGAGAGGTAAATTTAGGTTTAGATCGATAGTGTAATCCACTGTTTAATTCACTTGTTTATGTGCCATTTTAAATGAATACCATCAAACGATCGAAAAATCAAAATGTATGTGATTTGACGAGAGTATCGTCAAATAAAAAGTGAAAATGCATTGTTTGAAAGGATAATTTTATTTCTAAAAAAAAAGGATAATTTTATTCTTATAACACTATTTTTTATAAGGAGGGGAAATCATTAAAAAAATAGAAATGCAAGATAATGATGTGTATAGTAAAATCAGAAAATAAACTAGTCCAAAAGTTTAAAAGTTAAAAATTGAAAGTTGATATGTTAGTTAATTAAATTAGAAATATTTGATAAGTTAACGATTAAACTAAGTAACAAGTGCAAACTAATACTAAAAAATATTTTTAATTAATTGTTTGGTTATAACTTATAAATATATATATAGCCAAGATCAAAATAATTTTACTAAAGGTATATATTACTTTAAGAAAGATAATGAGAGAGGGGTATTATTATTGATGGTGTGTAATTGTTAGGTGGATGACAAGTACCAATATTCATGCGACAACAAAGATAGCCAAGTTCATGGATGGATCTGCATGGATCCCGCAGTCGGATTCTGGCTAATTACGCCCAGCAATGAGTTTAGATCTGGTGGACCCCTCAAACAAAACTTAACTTCCCATGTGGGGCCTACCACTCTTGCTGTAAGTACAACTCCCAACATAAAACATACTATTCTGCCACCTGATAGCTACTTACTTGTATTGCACCATTGTTAATTATGGTTTGGTTCTAATTTTAGAATCTTCGCTCCAAAATAACGTAATCAGGTGTTTCTGAGTGCCCATTATAGCGGAGAGGATCTGGTGCCCAAGTTCTATGCTGGTGAGGCCTGGAAGAAAGTTTTTGGTCCTGTTTTCATTTATTTGAATTCTCCCTATGATGGAAGTCACCCCCTTAAGCTATGGGAAGACGCTAAACTACAGGTTTAATGTTAATTTTTATATATCTAATATCTAAGTATATATTATATAGTTTGCTTTTATAACATAGCTACCAAACTTACAGATGTTGGTGGAAGTTCAAAGCTGGCCTTACAGTTTTCCTGAATCAGAGAATTTCGCCAAGTGGGACGAGCGTGGTAATGTTAGTGGCAGGCTTTTGGTTAGAGAGAGGTGTGTTCTTATCAAATTTATTTAAGAATATTATTGTCTCTGATAATTTTTTTAGGATCTAAATTTTGAGAATTAATTGAGAAGAGAATCACCTAAACCATGCTAGAGGAATTGACTGAATTAAGTGAATAATTGTAGCAATATAGGTGCAATGCAGTAAGATGTTTTTGTGTATTGTAGTAGCTTTATGCTCATTGAAAGCACACATGTAGTTTGTTTTAATATAATTTAATTAATTCCATCTCTGTATATATAGGTATATAAACGATGACTATGTATCAGCAAAAGGTGCCTATGTTGGCTTGGCTCCACCGGGAGACGTGGGGTCTTGGCAAAGAGAATGCAAGGTGACTTGAATGAAAAAGAGAAAAAATATGTACACCAAAACACACACAAAAATAGAAATATGAGTATTCTTCTTAGTATGCTTATTTTTAGTATAATGTATCAACAATATACACCATTTTATGAACTTTTAGGCCCACAGAAATTCCATTAGCTAACGGAAATATCACATTTTAATTCTCATCAGAATTATCAGTTTTGGGCTAAAGCAGACGATGATGGCTACTTCTCCATCAGCAATATACGTGCAGGAGACTATAATGTGTTCGCATGGGTACCTGGTTTTATTGGTGACTACAAATATGACATAGTTATGAAGATAACAGAAGGTATTCACCTTTCACGACCAATTCTATTATTTTTCTTTTTAAACTGCTGAGTTTTTGTATTTGATTTATGTGAAAACAGGTTGTGACATCGACCTTGGTGATCTTGTATATGAACCTCCAAGAGATGGTCCAACATTGTGGGAAATTGGCATCCCTGATCGCTCAGCTGCTGAATTCTATGTTCCTGACCCAAATCCCAAATATATCAACAAACTCTATTTTAACCATCCTGACAAGTTAGTAACCTTGTATGCCTGCTGTATACATTAATTTAAATTTTAAACTTTCAGTAAGATTAAAATTTCAATCTAGGATTGTTTTGAAATTTTCACCTTAATTAGAAAGAACAGGGCAAGATTTCTTTCTCATTTTATTATGGGTATATTTTAAAGAGTTTAATTTTCATAAAATATAAGTGTCAAGACTTTTACACATTCTATCAATCAGAAAATATCTTAAATGTGATTTTTAAAATATTTATTTTTATAAAAGTTAACAAACATAGCAATATGTAAGAGAAACCTTCATATATATTCTAATCAAATTCATTTTCAAAAGCCAAAATTGATTCCATTGGACCAGATTAATTTCCCATGGAAAAGCTTGTAAATTGGCCCGAGACTAGGTACTTATACTGGATTGTAATTGGCAGGTTTAGGCAATATGGGTTGTGGGAGAGATATGCAGAATTATACCCAGACAAAGACTTGATCTACACAGTTGGTGTTAGTGACTACACCAAAGATTGGTTCTTTGCTCAAGTTACCAGGTAGAGATAGTAGTTTCATAATGTGTTTTGCTCTACGAAATTATTACTAATGTGTGGCAAATCATTACTTTTTAGTTTTTACTTTTTTTGCTCATCATTTTCAGGAAGAAAGATGACAACACATATCAAGGAACCACATGGCAAATCAAGTTTAAGCTTGATAACGTGAACAAAAGCAGTAGCTATAAACTGAGAGTTGCTTTGGCATCAGCAGCATTATCTGAACTTCAGGTGCATTTCTTAATTTCATTGATCTAATTAATTTGTACTATCTTAACCAATGTATTATATATATCGATATTAATTAATATTTGCAATTTTAGGTTCGAGTTAATAATCCAAAGGCACCTCGTCCTCTATTTTCAAGTGGGTTGATTGGAAGGGATAACTCAATCGCTAGGCACGGGATTCATGGACTTTATTGGCTTTACAATGTAGACATGCCGGGAACTCAACTAGTTGAAGGAGATAATACCATCTTTTTGACACAGACCAGAGGCAATGGTCCATTTCAGGCCATTATGTATGATTATATTCGTTTGGAAGGTCCTCCATCGTCTAGCTTCAATAAGAAAAATTGAGAAATTCTCTGTTTTACTAGCAATGTTCAGTTTAATCCAACGAATAAATATCGGGAATAAAGAGTGGAGCTTATGAAGTAATGAAAATTTCAGTTTCTTCCTAGTTTATACTTGTTTGGGTTTTTAGACTGGGATCGTTCCACAAGAAAAATATGTACAAGACCTTCATTTAATTTGAATTATAAAGGATCGTAATCAATAATAAATAACTGTATCTCCTAAACTAATTAACGAGGAATAAGATAAATTCGTTATCTGTAAGGATATCTACGATTAATGATGATACTAATTGTTGGAAAAGAGATATGATAGAATAATTAACTAGAAGTTGTTGCAATTTAAAAGTAAGTCCGTAGATAATTTAATAGGTTATTCATATGTAAATTTGAATAAAATTCTATTTATGCTATCTTTTTATTTTATATGGTAGTTAGAAGTTTAACGGTCAAATTAATCCTTCTTTTGAATCCATTTGATTTATTAAAAATACAAAAAAAAATTATTACTTAAAAAATTATGAGATAATTTTTTTTATCATAATAAAAAGTATTAAAAAAATATACATGGCTTGTTAAGCTTTGAATGTTTTTTCATGTTTTATCTAATTATCAACATGAAGATCTTCTCACTAAAACTCTAATATTTTAGTGTCGTCAATCTTTATTGACAAGATTTTCTACCACCATCATCTTACAAGAATATATTATATTATTAATATAATAAAACAATTAGTTATAAATTGTTACAATTTAAATTTAAGTTATAAATATATCTAAATTTAAGTTGTAGATAATTTAATAGATATATAACTTAGAGTTTATTATTTCTATATACTCATATATATATATATATATATATATATATATATATATATATATATATATATATATATATATGCAGCGGTAAAGTTGTGTCTTGGTGACTTGTTGGTCATGGGTTCGAATCCGGAAACAACCTCTTTGCATATGCAAGGGTAAGGCTGCGTACAACATCCCTCCCCCATACCTTCGCATAGCGAAGAGCCTCTGGGTAATGGGTACGAAGTTTTATATATATATATATAACACTCACAATTAAACCTAAATAAAATCCAAATTATTCTATTTTTATACTCACTATTTAAGAGGATACACTCTACAGGTAAACTCATGTTGCATTATGCTCTAATTAAAACCCTACAATTATCCCTTGATGATTTGAGAGCATTGGAGCATAGTTGCAGGTACCAGCCTCCGCGGTCATTGAAGAGGACGAACGGTCAGATACTCCCATACAAGGCAAGAGTGACTCATTTTTTACAGGTACATCTTATAAAATATATTTAACAGTAGTAATACTTATGGATCAATATCTTAAACACCCTAGTTTGACAACCCTCTTTAAAAATCTTTTTTTTTTTTTGGGTGTGTCTTTCCTTTAAGCATATTATTTTACTTTACCTCAGAGACATGACTCCATGTGAATAAGTCAACAAGGGCACTTGAAGTTATATTCATGATCTAGTTGATTCGTTAACCTGTCATCATACTGTAACTTGGACGGATATGTATTGTTTACCAATATTAGTTGGCAGTATATAGATGCTAATCACGCACAATATATCGTTGTCCATCTTTTTCCATTACCGAAATCATTATTTTTAGGAAAAATTACTCAAGTGCAGGGATAATAAGTGCACGACCGTTAAATTAGCACAAGGGAAGAAAAAAATAACTAAATTTTTTTTAATGCTTTGCTGAATATAAAAGCACAACCTTTACATTATAAATGTGGCCTCAACCCCTAAGACAAGCATGAACTTATTGGAAGTTCACTTGAAAATCTCACAACACTCACCATTAACTTTAATTCAGAAATTGAACTCGATCGATCGCACGTAATTGTGCATTGCGGTTTTGGTTTCTAATTAGGAATATTTTATACCATCAATATGACAAGGTTCATTCCTGGGTCTGGTTATTCATGGCTAATCTAGCACAAAATCAATCATATTAATTCTCTTGATTTGTTTTTTTAAGAGTATATATATGATTCTGTTAAAAAGTGTAATTGTCTGTGACATGAGTTTCGCTAGCAAATCTTTTTTTATTTGCTAATAATTAAGTCATATCCGTAGTTCTGTGTATTAATGGGGTTTTTCACGGTTATAAAGTTTCAATATTCATATGGCAACCCGTGAAAAAGAATTGGTAAAGAAATGAATGTTTTGTCTGTGGTTGAAGCAAACGAGTCCAACAAGATTCTTAGAAGCATTTTTTCACATGACTATAATTTCTATTCTTCATGCCACCTAACTCATAGGCTACTGAACCTTTAATATCCCAAAGTTCTTAATTTGTATTAAGACTCCTCTCTCTCGTTTCTGCTTTTTTAACTGTCACATGCTTCTCTTGTCAACCAACTATATTCCTAGAAGCCACCGCCCTCAAAACAGAGTCAAGCTAAATAAATATTAGTTGTTAAAACTTAAAATACAAATTACCTACTCATGGTTTATACTTTATAGGTTTGGTGGTGAATGGTGTTATGCGTTTTATTCAATTTTTGTTTCAAAGTTCAAGATGATTTTCATAAATTATGATTTCAAAATAACTTATTTTCTAAATATTTATATGTTAAAAAATCTAAACCATTATTTTTCACTAACATTTATTAATGTTATACTTTCTCTAAAAAAGTCACTTTAATTATAAATTAAAACGCATTATATGATAATATATTTTTTCATTTGTTGTTTCTATAAATCTGTACAACAATTAAAGAATTTTACTAAATTGTGTTGTCTACAAATTCCCATCTAATATATATCTGATCTATAATAAATTTGTTGAATATTTTTTTACTGGTTAACAAATTTTCAGTTAGTTGAAAATGTGTTAAATAATGTATTGTTAATGTTAGCCTTTCTCTATCTATTGATACATGAGATAATTTTTAAACAATTAATAATGGAAAAAAATTATACTAACAATAAATTAAAATTAAATTAATAATAAAAACAAGTTTGACAAAAGTGATATAGTTTTAGATGCTCTGATCATATGATTATTTACCTAATTAATATTTTCTTTGACCTTTGCCTAGAATAAATTAAGTTTCATACTCCTAAAGAAGGATTTCCTGTGTAACTTTTCTGTTAAGCCTGATTATGCAGATATAAAGGAGTTATGCAGATCTCATTCATCAAAATAAAGAAAAAGAGTGATGCAGATAAATCGAAAAGGACAAGGAATTCGGAAGCAACGTTTGTCATCAAGCAAAGTCCAAAGCGCGCAAATCCTATGCAGAAGACCATGGACTTCAGTATTCGCTTCCTGTTCTTGATGCTGCAATTCCTCATAGTTCTGGGTTGTGCTACTAAACCAGGTTTCTCCACTTCATTCTGCAAAACTGTGTTTTCTCAACTTTGTCCAACAAATTAAAAACATAAGAATAAAAAACTGCACCAAGTTTTATATTATGAAACAATTACTATTAGCTAAGACATATGTAGCATTTCAAGGGACTAATTTATAGTATGTCATCCCCAGGGGTACGATTGGATATTCAAGATAAACATGTAATTCACTTCTGCAATGGCTTCTTCTCTAGCTATATACTTTTTATTTATTATTTAATTATGACTTTTAGGATGGCATTTCAGAGGCTAAGCCATTGCTTATTTCTTTTTTTTTTTTTTGACATTATTGTCTGTATTTTTATTTGTTCTGCCCAGGTGATAATGGATAATGGCATAGTCCAAGTTAACTTATCAAACCCTGAAGGAATTGTCACGGGAATTCAATATAATGGCATCGACAATTTGCTCGAAGTTCTTAACGACGAATCTAACAGAGGGTACAGCAATTTAATTTCAAATGTTATTTAACAACAGATTAATAACAAGGTAAAAAGCTCTCTTCTAGGACAATTCACAAACATTGAACATGCAATGAATAATGTCCAACGAGGTTCAGCCAGCTATTTTGTTGCTTACCAGCTTCCCCAATCGGAAATCACAACCCTGAATTTACTTTTTTTTTTTTATTTTTCTTATTCATTTCATGTAACCAATTACCAATGCGTGCAGGTACTGGGATATTGTATGGGATGAAGGCGGAAAAAAAAGAACAAAAAAAGGAGCAAAGGGAAAGGGTAGATTTGACAGGTTTGATTCGTGGACCTTGTTATAAATGTTGAACATTTTTGTATAATTTTTTTTTATAATTAAAAGAGAGAAAAAAATATAATAAAAAGTATTTTATAAATAATATAAGTCTTAATTCAATAAATGAAGAATGATATGCAGAATGGAAGCCACGAATTTTACGGTGATAGTGGAAAGTGAGGAACAAGTAGAGCTATCTTTCTCCAGAACATGGAATGACTCTCTTGAGGGGAAGCTTCCACCACTCAATATTGATAAAAGGTTCTTCTTGTACTTTCCACATACCTCTTTGCTTTTGGTGTTCCATTTCGGGAAGCAACATTAATATAAGTAAATGATTATGACTAAGAGGAGGAAAATTTTTGTGTAGGTTTATAATGCTTAGTGGTTCATCTGGATTTTACACCTATGCCATTTACGAGCATTTGAAGGAATGGCCAGCTTTCGATCTTGACAATACTAGGATCGCATTCAAGCCTAGGAAAGACAAGTATGTAAATCTTTGTGGTTCCTAGCACTTTGGAAAAAATAATAAAAACAGAATCACGTGTTTTGTTTTTTCTGACATTAGTGGTATTTTTATTTATATTGGAAAGGTTCCACTACATGGTTGTGGCGGACAACAGACAAAGATTTATGCCTCTGCCTGATGACCGCTCACCCCCAAGAGGTCAAGTTCTAGCTTACCCAGAGGCTGTGCGCCTTGTTGACCCCCTCGAGCCTGAATTCAAAGGAGAGGTATGCTTTTCCAAATCACCAAAATTATAAAATTGTCAATACTAACCCGTTACTTAAATGAAACCAGTTCTATATTGAATATTTGATAATACATTTTATCAAAAAATATGGATCCTTGTTTATCATTCCAAATTGTCTAATCAGATCCAATTCTCTCTCGACATGTTATTCCTCAAAAAATCTGATTGTGCCGACTCTTCCCACTAACGAAGAGCCAAGAAATTCTACAGTAGGGAAAGTCCATATTAAAAATTGAATTGTTTACAAAATACTTATCTAACTTCCTTTTTAGTTACTAAAAATATATGATTTATGAGACCAAAAGTCCAAAACAGTATCCTCAAAGTTATTTTGGGCCTGTTGCTTCGCATTGAAACCAGGTAGATGACAAATATCAGTACGCGTGTGAGAGCCGATACAACCGTGTTCACGGTTGGATATGCATTGATCCAGTGAATTCCACTGGATTCTGGCTAATTACGCCAAGCTATGAGTTCCGATCTGCTGGGCCCCTCAAGCAATATCTTACTTCTCACGTTGGCCCCACCACACTCTCTGTAAGAGTTTTATTTTTCTAACATTTTCTTAATTATTTTAATTTCTCATCTTGGTTTTTGGTTAAAGTTAGAAGAAAACTCAGTTATAACTGATGTTGTGAAAATGTTATTTGGGAAACCACATGAATCAGGTATTTCATAGCACGCATTATTCAGGGGCGGATCTGATCATGCAATTTGGGCCCAATGAGCCGTGGAAGAAAGTCTATGGGCCCATATTTATATACCTTAATTCTCTATCTAACGGGTTTAGCCCTATCGGCCTATGGGAGGACGCCAAACAACAGGTATGCCCCTACTGTAATTTTCTCTTTAGTACACATGCTGCTTTAGTTTAATTTTAACTGATTAAATATTAAGGGTAGATTCACGGTTATTTATGAATTTTAATTTTAAAGATAAACTCATTTTTTAGATTATAATTGTTATTGTTGTTACATTCTTCCCTGCAAATTATATATTCCATTTCCACGTGACGATTGTTTCAATTAAGTGCACCCACTTTAGTCTTTAGTTTAAAAACAATAAATAATAATGGCAGATGGTCAATGAAGTTGAAAGCTGGCCCTATACATTTCCAGCTTCTGAGGACTTTCTCTCATCTGACCAGCGAGGTAAAGTTGAAGGTAGATTGCTTGTCCGAGACAGGTAGGTATCACTGGCTTAACTTTCATGTTGAGAAATTATCAGACAGCGGTTGTTCATCACATTGATTCTAACGTACTCAAAATGAATCAAAAAATGTGTAAAATGTTTTTCAAGATGAGAATATTTTTATCTTAAAATTCACAATATCAAATAATAATTTAAAAGCTTATGGTAAAACTAGGAGTTACTCTGCAGAATATATGTGGGCACCTCTTATCACAGACACATAATTCAATGTTAATTAATATGTTTAAGGTTGTGAATTTCTGTTAGGAAGAATGACCAAAAGAAACTCTAAAAACGTCTGAATTTTACAAACATATAAAAAATGACGAGATAGTGTATTTTACATATCTAATGTTATTAGAAAATTAACACTTTGCATAATTTCTTCTTGTCTTACCATTTGCAAAAATCTAGATATTTGGGTGTATTTATATCTTCTTCCTTTTTATGCTGAGATTGTATATTTATTTCAATAGCTAAACCTGTATAGGTACATCAGTGATGCATTCATCCCAGTCAGCGGTGCTTATGTGGGACTAGCAGCCATAGGAGAGGTTGGATCTTGGCAGAGAGAATGTAAGGTAACATTTAAACTACGTACTTCCTTGTACCATTTAAATAAAGAATAGTAGAATACTAGTATGTACAAAAAAATAAAAATAAAGAATACTAGTGACAACTTTGAGCCACTACGGAAAAAATAAATTGACACGTTTTATTATTACCTAACAGGGTTATCAATTTTGGACCATTACTGATGATAAAGGCTATTTCTCAATTATTAACATACGCCCTGGAGGCTATAATCTCTACTCGTGGGTCAATGGATTCATTGGTGATTATCAATTCGATAGCGTCATCTACGTAACTTCAGGTCTTAAAAAAAATTATGAAGCTTTTTTAAATTACTATATGTGGTATTGTACCATTGTTGTTCAAAAGTCAAAACTCATTTATTAGCTAAATGTTGAAATAGGTTGTGAAACTAATGTGGGTGAGCTTGTTTATGAGGCACCAAGAGATGGCCCTACGTTGTGGGAAATAGGCATCCCTGATCGTTCAGCTGCTGAGTTCTATGTTCCTGACCCAAACCCCATGTGCATTAACAGACTCTATGTCAACCATCCAGACAGGTACTTGCTTCCCCTTTTTTCCTATTTGATTACAAGTTGTCATAACTGCTTCATTTGTGCTGTAAAGTTATACAATATTATCACTTGAACCTCATTTTAGAGAAAAGGAAAAATTTATGTCCCTATAACTGGCAGGTTTAGG
Source organism: Glycine max (assembly GCF_000004515.6). Classification (NCBI taxonomy): domain Eukaryota; kingdom Viridiplantae; phylum Streptophyta; class Magnoliopsida; order Fabales; family Fabaceae; genus Glycine; species Glycine max. The sequence goes on from NC_016091.4 coordinate 8,012,659, forward strand.
CAATATGGCTTGTGGGAGAGATATGCTGAGTTGTATCCAAATGAAGACCTAGTTTACACTGTTGGCATTAGTGACTACAGAAAGGATTGGTTCTTTGCTCAGGTTAACAGGTGTGTTTTTTTTTTTGCTTTTCTTTTGCCAATGCCAATATATGTCTTCTTTTCATATTTATTGTTGGTAATTGAGCTTATGGCCTCTACCCAAATTAAACCCCACCTCATGGTTCATGAAAACATATATGATATCATTTGGAAAATTATTTGTTTCCATTGTCTTAATTGGAAGCACTATTTTAAGAGAGGTTTAGGTTCTGCACTTGTGCCTATAGCCTAGGTGTCTCAAAATAGTCTCCTAATAATATTATATCCCTGTCTTTATCCCTCTCTGATTATTCTCCCTATTACTTTCCTTTGCTGCTTCGCAGGAAGAAAGACAATGGCACTTACATAGGAACCACATGGCAAATTAATTTCAAGCTTGATAGTGTGAATACCAACGGAACCTACACATTGCAAGTGGCTCTGGCATCTGTGCATTCTGCTGAATTAGAGGTCTGTGTTCAATAATTTTGATATTATTAGTAAAAAAAAATGTGCAATGCACATAATAAGTAGTACTACTATTTATCTTACTAACTACAGTTTTTCTTTTCTTTCTTTTAATCATGGGAGGGTAGATTCGGATAAACAATTTAGAAGCAAATCCACCTTTATTTTCAAGTGGAGTGATTGGAAAAGAGAATACTATAGCTAGACATGGAATTCACGGTCTCTACTGGCTATTCAGCATTCATATACAAGGCACACTTCTTGTGCAGGGAAACAATACCATCTTTCTAACACAAACAAGAGACACTAGTCCTTTTATAGGAATTATGTATGACTATATTCGTCTAGAATACAAACGGTGAAAATCTAAATTAACGATTATACTGAAGAATATTCATTAGAAAAGTAATTATTTGCTAAATGGATGCCAGATGTACATTTTTGGATATACAAATATCAGTATCCTTTATATATAGATTGCTCAACTCTTTTATGTGACGACAAGTCTGTTATTGAACTTGTTAGCAATCTTACTTCTCATGAGAAGTTCAAGCATGTGAAATGTTCACTGCATCAAGGAACATGTTCAATCTAGTTTCTTGGAATTAATTCATGTAACGTCCCAACACTAGTTGACTACATATATAACACATTGGCACCAAGCAATATTTCTGAAGACTAACTCCATTTGTTGATGTCCAAGTTGGGGATACTCAATAGATATCTCTGACCTTAAATGCGAGTGTTGGATTATGGAAGTTAATTATTTCAATAAGGAAGTTAAAATTTTGTCATTTGATAGTTGTGAGGTATTAATCGGTTAGAGATTAACTATTTCAATTAGATATTATGATAGTGTATTTTACACTATCACTTATTTCTTAAAAGATTGAAAGGTAGTAATTTTATTGTAGATTGCAATTCAAGTAATTATATTTATACACCTATTTTGTCTTTCATCTTATTTTTACCTTGTTTTCTATGTATGACTCTCTTCCTTTTTCTATTACATCTAAAACAAAATTCTACTTTTTTTTTTATCTGTTTCCTCTATCCGTTCATCTCAAAACGGAGTAGACGATCAATTTTTTTTCCTTATAATTCATATTCATTTATTCTGATGAAAATAAGAATAATAATAATTTCTCTCTATCTCAAAGTATGCCGGTTGATAAACTCTTCCAAAAACTTTAACATTTTTTAAGTGTCAAAGTTAACAAAGAAGAAGCCGAAGCCAAGAAAAACAAGAAAATTAAGTAAAAGTTGAGCCTGAAAGAAGCCTTCAACTCTAAATCTTCCATTTTCTTGAACACCAACTCGTGATTTAGTTTGACTATATTTAACGTATACATTGTAATCTGTTATGGATGACGCAAGAATGGGAAAGACAAACCAATGATATGACGTCATAGTTAATATCACATTTTAATTGACATGACATGTATTTGATATCAATAATTTAACGTTTTCTTAATTGTTTTGACAACATAGATTAAAAATGAAACACTTGAAACTTATGAAAAATTATTTTAAAAAGTAAAATTATATAAAAAAAATGCTAAATTACACTAATAAAAACTTAATTAAACCCTTTTAAGTCACATACAACAATTTTTGTTCCTTATATTTTAGCCTATATAAAACATTGTTATGTCAATGTCATGGTGCTTGGTAACTTCTTTTTTAGTAATCTGGAGCATAGGCTGTGTAAATGGTTTACTCATAGCTAACTAGCATTTTGTATGAATAGACCATTTAAACAAAAAAGTTTTGTATTAAAAAAAACATTTTGTTGACGGTAACATTTTCTTTTCCTTTTTTGTTGACGGTATCCAATTCAGGTTGTGGGCTCTCTGCATAAACGTTTTTTTTTTTATTATTTATTGAGAAAGATATTCTCCAAGAAAAATCTGGAAAGAATATGACCGTTAAGTCAAATGGCAACTAGCAGTGAATTTTTCAGTGACTTGACCAGATCAGAATCAGGAGGTGATAATATCTGTACATTCAATTTTGAGAAATAAAAAAAAAGAAGTTGTAATTAGATTATAAGAATGATGTTGTCTTGGCTGATAGTTCTTTTAATTTAATACATTTTTTTTCTTAATTTATATATATAACAAGATAATATTATATACTGTTTCTATTAACAAAGATTTCTCCTAATTTTTTATACAGGTATAAAAATCATAAAAATTCAAAATAATGTCAAAGAAGAGAAAAATAATCATTTTAATTTTCTTTAATTTCAGTGAGTTTCATTAATATAATCCATCCTATTATGAATACATTTCATTTGCATTAAAATAAAATTTATAAAATTTTGAATTTGTTAATAAATTAAATTGATAATATAAGTATATTAAAGAATATCTATTATTTTAGTTTACGCCACATCTGTATCCTTTGTGTAAAAAAATAATTCTTTTCGAGAATGTTTATAATATTATATCTGACTGATCGACTTTTCAAATGAAAATTTGTTAATATAAAAAACTTGAAATGATCGTTATTTTTTCTAATAGAGAATTTAATGTTTTTAAACGTCAGTGATAGGAAAAATTTCATGTAATCCAACATTAAGCATTTTTGATCTTGAATAATAAAAATAATTGTATGGAGTAGAGTATTAATACTAGCATCAACAACAAACAAAAGCATTGAAGAAATAAAAGAAAAAAATGATGGTATGTGTGTATGTGTGGACGATGATGAGTGCATAGAAGTAGAAGAAGGTGAGAAATAATTGAGAAAGTGCGTAAGCCACGAGACAAGGGATCTCCGTATCCCCCATTCATGCACACTGGTGCAGGATCATGTCCCTCCCATCCACGTGCTTCTTTATCACTCTCGAATTCATATTCTAATTCTAGAGAAATAAAACAAGAGCAAAATAATGTCACTCTGTTATATTGCAAGTAACAAATCCTATGCTAAGATAGAAACGCAGATCCAGCAAGTTGCTTCTTCACTCTCTGCTCAATCCCCTGATCTCAGACACCACTCCCTCTGCCATTCCAACTGTCCCTCATCATTATCATCTCCGACGTCAGATACAGCAGGTCCGAAGCCTGCAAGTCGCTCCACCGCTGCTCGAGCCCACACGGACCTGGGCCTGGGCCTGGGCCCGGGCCCTGGCCCGGGGAGACAATAATCCGGTGCTCCAACCTCCGTTCCACGCTTGCCCTCTCCGTCTCTTGCGTCAACAACATCCCGTCTTTTCTGGGACGCACAAAACAACCAACCCCAACGCTCTCGTTCTTCTTTCTCGATGTGGCGCTAATGCTATCCAATGACCTTCTAAACGACGTCGTCCACCTCCGACTCTGCTGCTGCTCCTCCGTTGTTTCTCCTTCCCCCACCCCAACGGACGAATGCCTCCGTCGAGACTCCACTATCTCCTGCTTCTCCAGGTCCAAATTCAAACGCACGCGTTCCTCTTCCTTGTTCCGTTGTTGTTGATGACTCTGGCGGAAAGGCTTTGCGTCCTCCACCAGGAGAATGTCCTCCGGATCCACGCGGTAGCGGCAGAGAGGACACGTGGAATGCGCGTCCAGCCACGTGTCCACGCACTCCACGTGGAACGCGTGCTTGCATTTCGGCAACAGCCGGAGAACCTCCGCGGCCTCGAACTTGTTCAGGCACACCGCGCAATCGAGTCCTTCCTTTTGCCCCCGCAGCGCTCCGAATCTGAAGACCGGCAACGATTCCACCACGGACCGGTCAATGCCGGAGTTTTTCCTTCCGGAGAAGGGCGCCACCGTCCACGGAGCCGAGTTTCCGCCTCCGCCGTCTGGGATGCCGCCGTTGCAGTGTTTGATGTAGAGGAGGAGGAGCGATGTAAGGGAGATTATGGTTGTCAAAACGCACACCAGCACCGCTATGCCGGGTCTGAACGGCGGCGGGGGAGTAGGGGGTGGAGTTTCTCCGCTCTCTGCTTCATATGTAAGGAATAATAGAAGGAGAGTGAGGAGGAGGGTGAAGGAAGAAGGTGGCATGAGCATTATGAGTGGGTTAGTTGAGGAGGGTGAGGCTGAAGCTGGAGCATTAATTTTTAATCATGTGGAGTGGACAGGGGAAGCTATTTTCATTTTGGGAGAGATTCTATGGTAGGGATTCAGGGGAAAACCATACAAAAAGACAAAGACAAATACGTGTAACTTCTCTTCTCTTTATTTATTCATTCATTTAAATACCTCACCTACTATACAATACAATATCACTCATCTTTCCCCACAAGTTAGTACCAGTGCTATGTTTTAAATTTAATATTTAATGCCTTAAAAGCATTATAATTATTTAATAGGATTCTATTTACAATATTATAAATACTAACTGATATCCTAACAACATTTGTTAAGAAATTTAAATCATTTTTTTATTGAGAAGTTCAATTATCTCTTGTGTTTTACATAATAAATATATTTTTCTTTTATTTTTTTAATCAATGTTGTGTCATACTAGTTAATAACATCCTTAAAATATTAATTATTTTTTTACTTATATTTTTTATAATATAAAAATTGAACATGAATTATTGTTGATGATATAAATTTTATAAAGCCATTATTTTTTCATTTATTTATTAATTTTTATTTGAGAGCTTCTAAGAATGTATTTTTATGATAATCTAGTTCAAATTCTTTCCCATAAATAATTAAATATGTATTATTAATTGAGCTTCACCCAAATCTCACTTCTTTGAGAAAAGAGTAAATAAGAATATATTTGGATAAATTTTTTCATGAAACTTATAAGGGAAATAATAAAATATTTTTTGTAAGATAAAATTAAATTATATATAAACTAATTTTAAGTTATGAAGAAGTATTTTTTCTCAATAAATATTTATGGAGAATTATCAAAAATTTATTTAATGTAAATAAGAATTAATAAATTCAATATTTGATTAAAAAAACATTAAACAGTTTACTCATTTAATATAAATAAGAATAAACAAAGTAATATTCCTAAAAAAAGAATCAACTATGTAATGAGTCATTGATAAAGAAAAAATTAATAAGAAGAAAAATAACATATGCATTGATAGTATTAAAAGAGTATTAAAAGAGTGTGATGTATGATAAATTTATTGACTTTTTAATATAATTATCTTAAAAATTATATTAAGCAGTATAAAATATTTATTACATCATCATTAAACTTAGAAAAAGTTACTGATAAAATTTCAGCTTATTTTCGTTCAACCAAGTGCAATAACCAACGTTATTTCCCTTCTCCCCATTCTATTCCCATGCTAAGAAACAGTATAGTAAAGATATATATCTGCAACAAAAACAATAAATGTGCACATGAGAAAGACCTCAGACAACAACCAAACAACGTCACTGTAGATAAAAAGGGTGGCAGTTCTTGTGTTGGATGGATCTAACGGCCTCTAGTCATGCAGCATTGGGAAAGTAACTTATCATATTTTTATACACGCTATAAGATAGGAAGGGAAGGACCACAAACATTGTTAACATAACATATTGATATAGGTCTTCCCCTCCGAATCATCTACAGAGCCTATGTATGGTCTTTTTGTATTTCTACCTCTCTGATGAGGTCACAAGGTAAGGTAGCATGCTAATATGGATTTCGTTGTCATAGTGATAGTGGTTCCATTTTTTTGTTTTTGCTCGCATTAGTCATGTGTTGTTTACATGTGAAGTCTCATCAAGAATATTGATCTTTATAACAACATTTCTGATTGCTCTGAAGTTAATTGCAGAGTTCAGACACCAGTCACGGGACCACTGCCTCTTATCATATAAGCTAGCTATCTCTCATCCATGTGCTTCCACTAATTTATTCCTTACATTAAACCTTCTTAATCTTATTTTTAATGGTTCTAGTTCGGTCGTGACATTAATTAAGTCAAAAAGGGTAGAAAATTATATATAGAACCGTTCTGTTTCCAATTAAATTTGATGTCTGCATAAATTGTTTTGACAATTGCAGCTTACTTCTTTTTCTATAGGCGAATTATTGTCCTTTTACCAGCTAATCATCTAGAGTTATTGCTATGTTCTTTTACTCATTAGTTTAATATAATTGGAAAAACTAGCAAACATTTCTATATACCCTAATATGCAGAACAAAAACAAAATTTGCCTGGTTGTCATTTGTCAGGCTATTAATACGATAACTATGAATCCGTACGTAGTTATCATGTACTTTTTGTTAAAATGGGGATCAGGACCACAATCTGAACACATGCATCTGAGATTAGAATACTACGTAGTTGTTGATTGTATTAATTTCTTGTTCTGCATGAAAAATGAATGACTACTGCTACTAGGAAGAGAACATGTGCAAGATTGAGACTTCTATTTATTTCTTGTACTCCATAGAAAAATTTGCCTCATTCTTTAACTGACCTCAATTACAAATGGTGCCACACAATTTGTCACATTTCTAGCTGGTTCCTCTAATCCTTTTTGACCTTCAATCTTATTTTCCCGTTTTGTTGGTAGTTTTATACGAAGTTGAATTCAAATTTTCTATGTGGACCACCGTTTCTTTATACAAAGTCTTCTGTCTTCAGGTGATTATTCTCCAAACAAAGCTTTGTTTTCGCCATATGTCCCAGTATCTGATACTGGAATCCATGACAAACTAATAGCCTAAGCACAATTTGAAAAGATCGTCCTCCAAAGCATTTTCCATCATGAATAATAATTTTTAAATAAGAAGCATTTCGCGTGATTGGTGGATTTATTTAAATAAAAATAATGATACATAGACACCTCTTTATTTTAAAAACCCCATCAACATGTATTTTTAACTCTATCTTTTTTTTCTACCACATTAATTATAATATCTATCATATTTAAACTCTTCTTTCTCTTTTATCTCTGTATCTCTCTATGGATATTTTTATATATTTTTTTTAGATAATGCATGAGACTTACCATCAGGGTGTACAAATTCAAATAATTGCAATCACTAGGAATCAGCATCTTAGTTGACGGGAGGCATCTCTGCGAGGTTTTTTGTATCTCTGACTTCAATTGGACACGGAATGCTGCTGATTATATTCGTGGCATTTTTTTCTTCTGTGGTGATGATATAGTCAATGCATCTTTTACCTTTTGGTTGATTTCACACTGACTTTGTTGATGATTAACTGAATGACTTGAAATTCTAACAGGTTCTGAACCTGAAGCCAAGCATTAGTCATGTTCACTCACTCGAATTATCATTTTTCATCTTCTTCCTGCTGCCATAGTCATTGGCTTGGCAATTTTATTTTTTTTGGTAGTCCAATAAATATAAACATCTTCTGCTTACATTGAAAAATGTTGAAATTAAAAAAAAATGATATTAATGTAACTAAAAAATTTAGCTGTAAAAAAATTGTAACTTGAAATCTAATTATTGAAAAATATTAGTTGTCATTTATTTCTTTTCTTTCTATTTTTTTCTCTCAACATTGGTCGTTATTATTAGAAAAAAGATAAAAGACAAGACAACATCGGGAATTACTTTGTGCACCAGGCAAATTAATTGTACGCTTAGTATTTTTTGTTTTTCCAAAATTACCCCTCACAAATTTACGGACATGCATATAAATAGGCAATCCATATGTACTTATGGGTTACAATATTTTTTCAAAAAAAATTTTAAAAAAATGTTTTGCAATTTTTTTTTTAATTTCTAATGCATATTTAATGCACATGTAAATTTACATAATAAATTTTGTGACAATTAATTTTATTCTAATATATTTAATGCACCAAAACTAATTGTGACAAAATTTATTATGTAAATTGACATGTGCATTAAATATATATTAGAAATTTTAGTGTTATATATAGTGACATTAATTATTTTATAATATAATTGGTCTATTATTTCAGTTAGTTAGAACATCGTGTTAATAACTTGGAAGTTATAGGTTTGAATCCTACATGGACCATTAATTTTAAATTAATTGGTAAAATATATTTTTAAAAACAAAATCTGTATGGACCAGATCCATAATGGGTCCATACGGATTGCAGATTTGTTGGAAAAAAAGAAAAAGCACTGGCTGCACAAGTAGTTTTTCTGGTGCGCAAAGCAATGCCCGTTCGCATGTTTTGACCCATCCTGCTATTAGCTTACCAAAAACGTAGGTCGAAGTAGACTAACTCACTTTGGACTAAAAAATGTAACCCTTCTCGTTGGGCACTGCTACACGCACCTAACGAAATTGCTGATACACCCAGCAATTTCACAATTTTCCCACTTGCCCTTTCATAAAAGGATATGGATCAGCTAATCTATATGAGGCTTATGGATTAGCTGATTCATATGAGGCCCACGGATCAGTTGATCCATATAAGGCCCACGGATCAGCTAATCTGTATGAGGCCCATGGATCAGTTGATCCATATGAGGCCCATGAATCAGTTGATTTATGGGTCTCATAGTTGATCCGTATGAGACTTACGGATTAGCTAATCCGTATAAGTCAAATCCAAATATTTTTTTTCAAAAATATTTGTTACGAATTAATTTAAAATTAATGGCTCAAGCAAAAATCGAATTTGTGACTTTCATATTATTAGCACAACGCTCTAACAAATTGAGTTAATAGGCTAATTATGTTATAAAATAAATAATGTTGTTATACATAACATTAAAATTTCTAATGTATATTTAATGCGCATGTAAATTTAAATAATAAATTTTGTGACAATTAATTTTGATATAACTCATACAAATTATTTAATCCGTATATTTTTTATAAATAAAAAAAATTACTATTAAAAAATTTAATATATTAATAAATTAAAAAAACATTTTTGAAAAAAATTAAAAAAAAACACTTATGGATCATGTAATCCGTAAGTATTTTTTTTTTCAAAAATATGTTTTTTTAATTTATTAATATATTAATTTTTTTAATAGTAAATATTTTTTATTTATAAAAAAATATATGAATTAAATAATTCGTATGAGTTATATCAAAATTAATTGTCACAAAATTTATTATATAAATTTACATGCGCATTAAATATACATCAGAAAAGTTTAGTGTTATGTATAACAATATTATTTATTTTATAACATAATTGGCCTATTAACTCAGTTGGTTAGAGCATTGTGCTAACACATATTAAAAAAAAAAACTTTCTTGTTGAGCTTATATGAATTAGCTGATCCGTATCATTTTACAAAAGGATAAAATGGAAAAATTGTGATTTTGATGGATGCACGTAGCAGTATCCCTTCTCGCTTAAGGATGGATTGATGGGCTAATCCACCATTTTGTTAATATATATATATATATATATATATATATATATATATATATATATATATATATGTTTTAAAAACTATCCCCCAACTTAAAATATTAGGTTATAAACACAACACCACTTTTATATTAAAATGAACAACAATTTGAAATCTTAGACTAGTTTTTTTACCTAAATGAAAAAAATATATTATTTTTTTCAACAGGCTAGCTCAACTCACCGTGCTAAAAGTACTTTTTTAATAGGTTAAAAAAACAGGCTTGCAAAATTGATTAAATAGGTTGCTGACTTGATAAATCAGGCCCATTTTGCATTTATAATTACCAGGTATCACAGTAAGGCATTTTGGATACATATATAGAAGACACACCTGCTCTTGTAGGTGAAAATCCGCCTCCTATTTATGAGTGTTCATCCTTATATGACCCCCCTTAGGTTGGATAAGTAGCCATAAATATTCATAGATATATCTATTAAATTGAAAATATATATAAAAAATAGAGTAACTTTTACATAGTGATGAACTAACATGCAAATTGGGATAATTTTGTTTATTTACAAGTAGGGACAAATATATCATATAATTTAATATAGCAAAGTTTAGGTAATTTAATACTTACTTTTTATTCTGTTAATGGACGGGTAAACAAAAATCACTTTATTTTTCTTGTAAAAATGGACATGCACAAGTAATTGCAAATCAATTTAGGTGGATTCTTCGGTAGACTTCACTCATATGGTCTATTACACTCAAGTGTTTGCGGGTATCTGTTAACACCAAGCACATAGATAAGTCAATATATAGGATTATTTTAACTTAGTCTCCAGTTTTAGTACTTACAAATGTCTAAATAATGGGTTTTAAAAACAAAAACTACAGCAACCCATGAAACAGAGAAACTGGTTCAGGAAAGTGAAATGTTGCCAATTACAAAATTAGATGCAAATAAAATGTAAGCAAAGGATTAAATTAAAATTACAATTTTTTTAAAATAGGAGATCAAATATTTGTATTTTAAAATGGAGACATCAAAATTGTGAATTAAACAAAATAGGAAAAACAAAATTATATTTGAGTCCCTCTCAGAAAATTATATTTAAGCCAAAAATTTAATATAGATAATGGCTTATTATGATTTGTTTATGGTTAGTAATTTAACTTTATCTCAATACGACAAGCTATTAAAACAATTCATATTGGTTGATAACTTATTGAAACTAACTGACAATTCAATTGTATATTTGCTTTTCTTAACTTGTTGTTCTTCTAATCTATCGTTTTCATTTTTTTATCTATATTTTTAAATTGAACTTCAATATTCTTAAAATAGTTTATCAATAGTTTAAAACAACCTTCTATCAAAATATAATTTAATTTATAATAAATTTATAATATAATTTATTTATTCAAAATATTTATTTATTATAAATTTTATTTATAACATAATATGTATATTTAAAATATTTATTTATTATAGTTTATTTATATAAATATAAATATTTATCTTTTATATTGTTCAAACTAAAATACTAGTAATAGTTATTTCGTAATTGAATTGTTTGGTAGAGTTACAAGAAAAATTATACCTTTCATCATCATCTATTAACCATTTTTTTTCTTTTTTTATTACGTGTTTACAAACTATTAAAAAAACATTTATCATATCTAAAATATAAAAAAAATTATACTTATTTTTAGATAACTTTAAATAATTAACATTTTATGTTACATATTATATATTTGGGTAAAAAGGTTATTTGGTTTTTGAAAATATACAATCACATTAATCCAACCATTACATACAATTTAAGTGATAATATGAACATATATTTAAGAATAAAAACGACATTAAGTTATTAAATATTTAAGAATAAAAAAACATATATATATATATATATATATATATATATATATATATATATATATATATTCAGAAATTCATGTGAAGTAGCTTGGCATTTAAAAAAAAAAAAAGGATAATGTATCCTGTAAATTTATAAACACATGATAAACAATTCTCTAATTGGGCGTCAAAATCTGAATCTTGTTCCTGCCTGGGAAAACAACGATTCTATCATATGAATCAGCGCTGTTTGGGGTTGTCTCCTACTCCTACACCCTGAATTGAAGCCCGCCTTTGTTTTCCTCCAATTCACTTCTTCGCTAGCTCCTGCTTCCACATTCCCTTTGTAAGTCTCTGCCAAACACGCCTTCGTTTTCTGGTTTTGTTTTATTTATTTATATTTGCATGTCACTGGTGAAAGATGAAACGCGAAACGCTTCCATTTGCTTTCAAGATTTGGTTTCGGAAAAACATTTTCAACAATTTTTAGTTCTTGGTCCTCGTCTTTATGACGATTGAATTCTGGGTAAAGAAGAACGGCATGACGCTGATTAGTGGATGTGATCCGTGCTACGGCGTGTTTGTTTGTGTTAGTCTAGGCAATTGTTTCTGTTTTTTTGTGTGCTTAATGCATTATTTTGCGGTGAAACTAACAAGTTGGAACCTGTGGGTTTTCTTAGCCCGGATTCGAACTATAATGGCTTGTGGGAGTAAGAGCGGGAAAAGTGAGATCAGTGAAGGAGGTGCAAATGATTCAGTGGCTGTGGGAGATGTGATATTTGTCAAGCTTCGCGGTAGCTCATGGTGGCCTGTACAGGTAAGTCAATTTTCATGCTTGCTGGTTTCTATGACCTCATGAAAGGCAAAATACCTTGTTTAATGTTAACTAATTGATGTTTAAATTATCTTTTTTAAAATGATTGACTTTGTTGTAGGTTGTTGATGAAAATAGTGTTAATAAGAGTGTTAAACCGAGCAAACGGACCAAACGATTGCCGGGAGACATCCTTGTTAGGCATTATGGAAGCTATACATAGTCAGTAGTACTTTTTCATATTTACGTTCTATACAATTTAGTGCATGTTTGAATCAACGCACGTACTTTTGAAAGGTGGGCAATGGTTATCCAAACGTGCACTTGCACATTTAATTCCTTGTAACAGGCCTTGTTTCCTTCTGCAGCTCATATGCTGATCCTATTAAATGTCGTGATGAGTTTAAGAGGGTAAGTTGATATTTGGTATATGTGCTAACTTTTTGTCTCTTTGTAAATATCATGGGTTTGGCATGGGTTTCTCTGCGCTTATATGTCTGAGCTTTCAGATACTTGAGCGTAATGATGGTTCTCTCAAGAAAGTACTTCTACAGACTCTTGAACAGGTACCCATACTTTCTTCGTTTGGATTGCTAATGATGAAGTTATGAGCATGATCTTCAGATCTTTTCTACTTAGGCAGCGAGTTGTCTTAAACACTTTGAATTAACCGTGTTTGCTTTGCTGTCATTTTCTTTATGGGTGAAAGGATCTTCCTAGCACAAAATCCCGTAGATCAAAGGGGTCATCATCGAAGCCTAAAGGTCAGCCTATTTTCTTATGACTCTAATGGTTTTGCTCTACCACAATACAAATAGCATAGCTATTTTGAATTTTCTCTTTCCAGAGAATAAAAAAAAATGAGAAAGAGAAGAGTATAAACACAGCAAGGGTTTGGACCGTTTGGTGGTATCCCTTTTCCATTTGTTGTTGTTGGTTATAGTTGATTTTGTATAATTATCAAATGCAATATTCTTTTATTTTTTTTCTGTTATTTTAGGTTAGTTAGATATCTCAAACTGTTTTTAGATTCATCCCTAAGATTAAGCGATAATTATTTCCTGCTTTATCTGTTGTATCATTAGTGTATATATTCAGCCCTAGCTGAGGGTTCTCTTCTTCAAGAAATCAATGAAACATTCAGTTCTAAATTCAAGTTGGTATTAGAGCTCCTCTGATTCGTTTTTGGTCTTTGTTAGCCATCATCCAGGCTGATCCATCCCTGTTTCTTTTTTGGCCAAATCTGGTCTGTCGGTCTCCCTTTCTGTGGAGGACCTCTTCCTGTTTGATTGCTGGCCTAATTGTTTCATGTGCTTTGCTTGTTTGGGTGGTGTGTATTGGTTGTTCCTACCTTATCTCTGTTAGAGCCTGCTATTGCAGTTTGGTTCTGTTTTTGGAGTGACTTGTTTCAATGGCTGAATATTGGTTGATTCCCCTATTGTGAATGGCAAAATTATTTGGTTTGATATACTACTATTGATGTCTGGTTTCTCAGTCAGGGTCTTTCTGAGCATCTCACTAAGAAGGTAGAGGATATTGTTGTTATTGAGAGAGATGAATGGAAACAGGTGGATTATCAACTTCATTGTTAGTCCATTGATCCTAAGTTGATGGTACACATTAGTGCCCATAAAATACTTGTTATGATGTTTGGAAGAAAGCTCAATATATTTATGCCAATGATATACAGTGGTTGCATAGTTTGTTCATAGATTAGCTACACTCTAGATGACAAACCATGATATGTCCTTAAAGAACAAGGCACAATCAACAATTGACGAGATCAGGTTAATTTTAATCTACAATGATTGTCAAAAGATATTTTTGAGGCTTAATAATATGCTTATGGTTTTTATTATTCTCCATGCTCTCTGTGAGGACTTTGAATCTATTAGAATTCAAGCCTTGACAAGTCTTAATTTCCCCAACTGTAAAGGGGTTAATCAATCATCTTATTCGAAATTTGAATCCCTTCACAAAGTCTTGGATTGATTCTCTAGTTGTAGTTGTGTCCTTAGCTTTTGTCTCCTACTCAAGGAATCATGGAGAAGATGTGTGGCTGTGGAAGGGGTGATAGAGGTAACCTTCACTACACTTGTTGTTAAGCAAGATGGGCACACTCAAGACAACTACTACTCTTTGCATGGGTTTCCATATAAAATTGCTAAGGTTTCTCAATCTCCAAATCCGGCTATTGAGCAGAAGATTAAGTCTGAGGGAAATCACCTTAGTTTGTTCTCAGCCAATGAGTACAAGGAGTATCTTCAGCTTAAGGAAGCCTATAGCCTATACTAAAAATTCCATAGTTTGTCTCTCTCAATCTACAACCGTTGGATCTTGGATTTTGCTGCTTTTGATTGCATAGGCCATAGCTTTGGCAAATCCTCACCTCTTCCCTCATTATCCTTAAACTGAATCCATATTCGTCAACTTGCATGTTCAGTTGTTCGCTAAACTTCACTGTAACCTTTACTTTTGATTCTTATATAGTACCAGAGTATGGGGTAGATGATTGAAGCAGTATCTGAATCACATGATCTCTACCACCTCTAGTCTTCTCCTACAGTTTGTGCAGTCACTGAGTTTCTGACCTTCATTGAGTTTCTGTCATTTGTTACCATTCCTAAGACAGTTAAGCAAGCACTTAACTGCCTTGGATGGTTGATGAGATGACAACATTAGAATCCAATCATACTTGGACTTTTGTTCTAGCTCCCCCTGGGAAGTCTACTGTCGATTGTAGGTGGATCTTTATTGTTAAGGTTGGCCTTGGTGGACTAGTGAATCATTGGAATGTTTGTCTTGTGAAAAAGGGGTACACTCAAATTTATGGTTTGGATTACACTAACACTCTTTCTGTTGCCAAAATGGCATCAATTCATCTCTTCTTATCCAAGGCTGCATGAAACATTGGACATTATATCAGTTAGACATTAAAAATGGTGTCTTGCATGGTGACTTGGAGGAAGAGATTTATATGAAGCAACCACCTAATTTTGTTGCTTGGGGGAGTCAAGTCTGGTTTATAAGTTGCTAAGTCTTTATATGGGTTGAAATAGTCTCCTTGTGCTTGGAAGATTTAGCAAGGTCATCTAGCAATTTGGGATTGACTCGTTGTGAGGTAGATCACTCTATTTTCATTAAGTGCTCTCACACTCACTCCAATATATTTATCTTGTGTTGTATGTTGACAATATTGTTATTTACCGAGATGAATATGTAGGTATTGAGGCACTTAAAACAACAGTCATTTCATCATTTCCAAACCAAGGATTTAGGCAAGTTGCGATATTTCCTTGGGATTGAATTGTCTCAATCCTAGGCATGTACTGCTATCTCACAAAGAAAGTATGCTCTCAGCATTTTGGAGGAATAAGAAATGTTAGACTGTAAACCAATTGATATCCTTGTGGACTTGAATGTGAAATCTAAGGGAGTCATATTCAAACCCAAACGGGTATTGGAGATTAGTGAGAGGGTTAAATTATCTCACCATGACCAGACCAAATGTATCCTTTCTTGCAAGTGCTGTGACTTGTGAGTCTCATTGGAATACAATTGTTTGGATTTTGATTACAGTAAGGGGTCACCAAGAAAAGGGACCAGTTTACATTACAAGAGTCACATTGATATTATTGGATACTCAAAATGTAGATTGGGCAGGATATGACGGTGACAAACGGTTCACTTCTGGTTATTGTGTTCTTATGGGAGGTAACCTCATCTCTTGGAAAAGCAAGAAACATAATGTTATTGCCAATTGTAGAGTAAATATTAAAGGAAAGGAATAAAAGGAGAAAATATTAAGCTAATCCATTTGATTATGAAAAGTTGGATTGGCAAATGAAGGAAATATTCTGCAGAATGTGTTGTTCTTGTCCATATGGTGCAACATGCCTGGTCTTAGAACCCTAACACATGTTAAGCAAACCCTCAACTTTAGTTGAGACTCAATGGAAATGAATTTACATAAGCATTTGTACCTTTTTTCTTATGTATGCTTGTAATCTTTTGTGACACAACTATAAGACTTGCAATGTTGTATAATATTGGGTAATAAAAAGGCAATAAGAGAATAAATTCATTGTAGCGGAGATAAGTGGACATGCTAGACATGATATGATTAAGAACGAATACATTAGAGAAAAAATGGGGTAACATCCATGTGCACACCATCTGATGGCGTTTGTCCCAACTTTTCACCACCTTTGACAAAGATGGATACCAGCCCTTTTCCTGTATTTGTACAACTCCAAGCAGCTGTTTGATGGTCTATTCATGGTGGCTTATCCTCTCTGTGGATCTGCTGCTGTTTGGACTTGTAAATATTATGTTCTGTTGCTGTTTGTATTATGTCTATTTGGTCTTATTCATGCATGGTTGCTGAGTTATGGATATGTTCCATTAGTTTGGTCATGTCTGCCGCAGTTTGGTTGGGTGTATTTGTATCAAAGTGGAGAAGAACGTAGTAGCTTCAGCTTCAGAGGGGCCAGGGTCGTTAAAATATTACCATTTATGTTACACATAGCAATCTTCATTTCATTGAATATATTAGATGCTCGTTTACCGATTATTCAGCTAGATTAGACAACTATCGTTGATTATAAATCAATGCGTAAATTCCACAACACATAAGTAGCCTAACACAATTTCTCTCTTCAATCTCTTTCAACAGGAACATCAAGCAAAGATGCTGCAGGCAAGAGAAAATCCAATTGGGAAGATAAGGAGCAGAATAAAAACAAGCAAAAAGAGACATTGAATGTCGATGATCCGGCTTGCCAAAGTTGGGTAAGTACTTATGAATTGAAACTTGTTATTTCATTTTTGTCTGGTGTACTCACTTAGTATTTATACTCAGGAAACAAGTTCGTTAGGAAAGTCGCCAGAGTTGAGTTCTAGGAGGATAAGAGTGATGGAAAACCTTGGCCTCGTTGCCCCAGCTGGGTCACCATTCGAAAAGAAAGATGCACATAAGTATAAAAAAGCCTCGTGATTATGGGGATGAAGGAATTGATGTAGACAAGAGCATGCGTAAATACATTCTCTTTTAACATCACATGTTCGTTTAGTCATTACTGAGAAATGTTTAACACTTAGTTGTAGTTTAGGATCATCTTATTTGGTCAATCGCCCCGTGATCATGCATGCAAACTTTGGGCAAAAATTGTGTTCGGTGAGCTGGTCTGATTTTTTTGGGGTGAAAGAATGTTGTGGAAATGATTCTTGCATCCACTTTTTACTGCCCTTTTAGATCCTTGTTTAGAAAACAAAATTATGTCTATTTGTTTTAACTTTTTTATTTGGGAAAAAAGTTATTTTAAAAATATATGAAAAGTACTTTTAAGAAATTTCATGTAAAGAGTTATTTTTTGTTTGATTACAATTATAAAAAGTATTTGCTTATTTTGAAAGATAATTATAAATATAATTTACTTTCGAACCTATTTAAAAATTAAAATATTTATTTTTAAAAAGTATATAAATATAATTTGTTTAAAGGTGAATATTTTTTAAGAAAAAATTGAAACAACGGGCCCTAAAATATAAAGTGTGTTTTTTTGCTACTTCTCTTTCTTTTTTTTTTCTTCAAACAAAAATGGTTTTCAAAAATAGAAAACAAAGATTCTTAGATACATGTATGAATGGTGGTCTCTATTATTCTTTCCTACTTGAAGGGAAAATGTGTCGTCTATACAGAATTATACCTTCTCACAGTTTTTATTTTGAAAGTAAAAAAAAAAGACGGAGAAGTGATGTTGGTTTGATTTTTTGTTCAAAAATTGATAAATGGTAGTGTATAAATTTAGGTATATACAAGATTCTTGTAAATAGTGTCTGTGCCGACAACACCGTCGATTATTAAATTTATTGGAGTCTGTTTTCTTCTCAAGAGTTTTTCTAAAGAAAAGATAATGTTATTCTTAATTTTTTTGTAATTTTTTTAAAATTTATTATTTCTTTTCATCTTTCGGTGTTTTCTCTTTATATCTTGTAAGATAGGTTGTAAGATATATTGCCATAGGAATAACACACCAGTTTATTACTTAGAACTTAGAAGGGGAAAAGCAAAATAAGTGAATTATTTACACTTGAAAAAGAAAAATATGTGTTGTTAGATTTGTTATGACCCGACTTTATACATAACCAGCCCTTGTTGCAAATGCATGTTATCATCTACACTCGAAACACTCCTTCTGTTTTTTTATATGTTGCTAATGTATTCTCACATGACAAAAATGGAAGAAGCCTCCTGTCACTGGTTCGGTTAAATTGAATTTTGATGCATCAGTAAAGAGAAACAGGCATGGGCCTAGGACTGTGACAGTGATGGATTTGTGAGATAGCTCGAATTTACTTACTATTATCCTGAATCAAACTCCTCATGATGGCACCTACTCTCTCATTTATCGAATATGAGTAAACTAAATTAATCTAAAATATAAGTACATTGTAATTAACTTCATCCTGTTTAATAAAATGATTCTCAAGGTTGTAATTGTATATCTAATAAGGCAATGACTTTTTTATTTTTAATGAAGAGAATATGAATTAAGAGTCTGAATCATTAACTCAAAAAACATGATTTTTTACTTTTTGGTAAGATTAGAGATCAAAGCAACTACAAACTCGAAGATGTGTAATTGAAAGTCACGTGACCCGCAGGATTTAAAAGCCTTGACCAGTCCATACCAATGTTTATAGGCTTTTACTTCAGGGTACACCTCCTTGGTCATAGCTTCATAGGTTGGGTTATAAAGTCGACACTTGCATCTTGAAGGAAGAGCCATCATCGATAGCTTCTAAAGTTGTAACATACAATTCAAAAGAGAAAAAAAAAAAAAAAAAGCATAAACAGTAACTTTGTTCCCCAAAATATAATTTATTGTCACTTAAGTATGTAAATTATTAAAATTTTAAAATATTCCCAAAAATTTAATTTGTATGTCATTTTAATCTTGTTGTTAAAAAATTTCCATTAACGTTTATACTTGTATGACACGACAGTACACACATAGATGAGATGGCATGTGATAACTTAGTATGTATGTTATAGTTAACCGTGTATGCATGACAGTTCAATCAGTCTTGCAGTTAAGAAAATCAATATAATAAATAATTTTTAATGTTAACAATACAGTGAATTCTTTTTTTATCAAAAACTTATTATTTTTTATTCCTTAAAACGAGCAAGGTACGAAAGATAGAAAAAACTTCTTTTGTAATCTAAATTAATCACTAAATTATTATTACTTGCAATCACTAATTAACTTGAACATCAAAACCCTTATACACACACCATCAAAACTTGAGCATCCAAAATTCTTATACATACACCATCAAAATTCGACATGTACAGATCAATGAAGATTTGGCTCCAGTATTTAATCCCTTGGATTGGTAATGAACAAATATAATGTTTTGTAATAATGGTATAGAGTATCCCAAATGATTTTTCAATATATATTTTTTATTTAGTGATAACTGAGTACAAAGTTCTCACATAAAATAAAAATAGACATGTTGAATAATATATAAATGAAAAAAAGGAGCATTTTAAATTAAGATTTTATTTTGTCATTATATGCTTTTAATTTTTTTTAGGAAATTATATGCTTTTAACTAATTACTTTTTTCCCGAATATTGCGAGTTAAAGGAATCATCATTACTTCTCTAATTCTTTGAGAATTTCAATTCCTATGATTTTCATTTTTTAATTCTGCTTCTTTTTCTTATTCTGAATTTCAATGATTGAATTACTCAACAATTTTTTTGAAAATAATTAATTCCTACTATTTTCATTCAAAAGTTTTTTTGTTTTTATTGCATGATTGTGATTGGTTTATATTTATTTTTCTGGGTTTACTGATTGGACTGATATATGTGAATTTGGTAAAAAGAATAGTACTTTTTTCACGAGAAGAATAATAATTATAGAGCAAGCATTGGAAAGATGAAAAACGAAATTGAATGAGTCGGAAATAGTCTCCAAGGGCAAGGAATGAGTTAAGGTTATCTTTACACAATGAAAGCAATTGTTTATACTTATGTAACAATAAATTCGAATTACATTGTTTTATATTAGAAACAAGTTGTAGCTAAAGAGAGTGACTTTAACCAATGACTAGAGACATTCCTGAAAGAAAAAAAAAACATTACGAGAGAGATTTGAGTTTCTGCTATCAATTTACTTGGCAGCACACAAAAAACTTATACTACTAAACTATTCTTTTTAATTATAAAAGGATTAAAATTAATCAGGAGATTGAGTAGTTCTAGGTGAAAATGAGAGGAGGTACCCAGCTTTATTCAGGAGAGAAGAATTAGTAAGGTTGGTAGGATTTGGATTTTGGATTTTGGATTAAAACAAAGCTAACCGGTAATTAGCTAGCATAATGAGTGATTTAGGGTGACAGAATTGATGTTTAGAAACAAAAGTAAAGGTGATAAACAGCGTTAAGGAGAAGTGGGAAGTGGAAAGGATAGTGGTTTGAATATCCAAAGGAAGGACCCGAAATGTTTGAATTAAGGAGAGAGAAGATGATAATAATAACAAAGGCATCCCCCATAGCCCAAAAGCAAAGCCATCAGGAAGAGAAGAAAAGGAAAGGCGGTGGTAGATTGAGGCACCCAATAATTCTCAATTTGCATTCGACATATATCTATCTCTATCTGTCTCATGTGTGACGTGGACCCCACCTTTTGTTCCAACCAGCGGCGCCATTAGTCTTCTTTTACTTAGTTTCAAAGCTCACCCACCTCTCTCTCTCTCTCTCTCTCTCTCTCTCTCTCAATATATACCATAATAAACAATTCCAAACTCCTCCTTTCTTTCTCCACTTGATTTTTTTACAATAACCCAATCATAGTCTCACTCGGGATTGGTTATTCTTATTCTAAGAGATAATCCAAATCCAAACCCAAAAGAACAACACAATGAAAGGAGAATACGTAGAGCAACAGCAACAACATCCTAAGAGTGAAACACCACCTAGTATGTTCTCAAAGCTTCAGCCTCAGCACCATCCTTTCCCGCACCACCCTTTCCAACTCTCCGCCGAGGATGCCACCACCATCACCCCGAGCACCGCTCAGAAGGCCAACTCCTCCGGCGGCGACGGCGCGACCATCGAGGTTGTTCGGCGTCCCAGGGGACGTCCGCCCGGGTCCAAAAACAAGCCCAAGCCACCGGTTATCATAACCCGTGACCCGGAACCCGCTATGAGTCCCTACATTTTAGAAGTGTCTGGCGGAAACGACGTCGTCGAGGCCATCGCGCAGTTCAGTCACCGCAAGAACATGGGAATCTGCGTCCTCACGGGTTCTGGAACCGTCGCTAACGTCACGCTCCGTCAACCTTCCACCACGCCCGGCACCACCGTTACTTTTCACGGCCGTTTCGACATCCTTTCTGTTTCCGCCACCTTCCTTCCGCAGCAGTCCGGCGCTTCTCCGGCGGTTCCCAACGGATTCGCCATCTCGCTCGCCGGACCGCAGGGGCAGATCGTCGGAGGACTTGTTGCCGGCGGGCTGATGGCTGCCGGGACTGTTTTTGTGATCGCTGCCTCGTTCAACAACCCGGCATACCACAGGCTTCCGCCGGAGGAAGAGGGCGCCTCCGCCGGAGATGGACATTCGCCGCCAGTCTCCGGCGGCGGAGACAGCGGGCATGGACAGGCGGAGTCGTGTGGAATGTCCATGTACAGCTGTCACTTGCCCTCTGATGTGATTTGGGCTCCAACGGCTAGACCACCGCCGCCGCCGCCGCCGCCTTACTGATCGATCAATCACACGTCGAGTTTCTGTTTCTTTTTCTTCTGAGGTTAACTTTGTGGTTATTGTAATCAATTCTACTATATGTTGCTCTGTTTAATTTGATTTAGTTGGTGTAGTTGATATATCTGGTATTAGTTTAACTATTATTATTATTATTATAATTAGGTTAAGTTTATAAATGGAAACATTAGTATAGTATAGTTATTATGTAGCTAGGGTGGTTTATTTGCGGCGCTAACTGTATTATGTCGATGGCTCTCTACCTTGTTGAAGAGATTTTGTTTATCGACCATTATGACTAGTGAGCTTGTTGTTTATTTTAGATTTAAAATTTTTGTAATGGATTTTATAATAATGATAATGAGTAATTTGTGAGAAACTAAAAAGCTGCTGGAGCTGGAGCGGGTGCTGGCAAGGGCTATGCTTGTAAGAAAAGGAAAGTGAGAAATGGGTGGTATGCATCGCTGGTTAGGCTTTCTCTATCAACGTTGGGAATAGACGGATTATGATGGGGAATCCTGTTCACATTTGGTCACAATGTGGGGATTGGTTAGAGTAGATTTTTGGAAAGTGGGTTTGGTTTGGTGTGGGGTGTTGCTTTGAAGTTTGGGAGAGTCTGAGAATATCTGTGGACTGACGCTGATGCTGTGTACTGTACTGAGCTGCTGTGAATGATGATGGGTGGTGGTGGCACTTTGCTTTGTTCTTGGATAAAGTGTGTGTGTTTGTGGAGAACGTGGCTAGGGTTGTGTCTGGCAGTTTCTTTTGAGCACCAGGGGTCATCTGCACCCGTTTGCTTTATGGAATAAGTTCCTGATATCACTTCAGAACAAGCTCCCACACCCTCTTCCCCTACCTTTATCTCTCCATCTCATTACTTTATATCTGATCTATCTGTACTTTCTTTTGTCTCTTTGTCACCGGCCCCCTCTGGTTTGCAATTAAAGAGAAAGTGAAAAAACTTGACCCCCGATTGCCACAAGTCTCCACTGTGCCTTCAACTTTATTGCATCACCCAGGGATCCTTCTTCTATCATATTACTATCGCTAATCAAAACAAATTTCCCATCTCATTCTGGTTATAATTAAAAAAGTGCTCCTATATATATATAAAAGAAACGTATATTTTAAAGTTTAAACTAATTATAAAATGATTTATTGTTATTACATTTAGTACGTTTAGAGTTTCTTTTATAAATATGGATGAGCTGTGTTTAAATTATGATTAAAAATAGTAAAAATATGTTTCTTTTCTTTTTATCCTCTGGATCAAAGCATTATTCACCAAGCTTACCGTAACCATTTTGTAGTAGGGTTTTTAAGTTATAAAATATAGAAATGTATTGACTAAAATAATAAACTACTAGCAAGAAGAATACCTCTTTTAACCAAAAATATGTGTAATGTATATTTTTTATATAATGTATAGATTCAATACGCCCACGACGGTGCGAGAGTTGGGAAAGTTTTATAGATTGATCCCTTTATTTGAGTTATATTATTATTTTTATGATATTTTTTTTTATCATATTTATCAACTTATCTCACGCTTCCATTTTTTTCTTATCTTTTTTATAATGTTGCACAACAAATTGTACAACTACAAGCAAAATTTAAGGAAAATACAGATGATTTTAAGGATGTTAGAATATTTTTGAATTTAAGGAGTATAATTTTAAGAATAAATATTGTATAATTAATATTTGTTATTAATTGTCCCACTTATACGAGATTGTAGGGTTGAGCTTATTATTTTGTCCAAATTCCTTAATTTTGAAGGCTACGACTAATTCAGGGTTGAACTTATAATCTTTTCTGTAAAAATCTAATTTATTAAACTAGGAATACAAAGACAAGGATTTACTACAACCTATAACCAATATTACAAAAGCAAAAAAATAGTTAAGTCTGTACATATGAATTTCATAGTTTGCATTGGATTTGTGTGCATAATATTGAGAACAAGGAATCACCTTCAATTCCCTGTTTCAAAAAAACGAGAGCCGTGATCTAGATTTGACAAGATGTATCATAAACATTGTATCCGGCATTTTTACTTGAAAGTTATTCCATTCTTATGAATCCAAATA
Organism: Glycine max; assembly: GCF_000004515.6. Classification (NCBI taxonomy): domain Eukaryota; kingdom Viridiplantae; phylum Streptophyta; class Magnoliopsida; order Fabales; family Fabaceae; genus Glycine; species Glycine max. The sequence goes on from NC_016091.4 coordinate 8,036,984, forward strand.
ATCCAAATATAGTCATCCATGGCAATCAATAAATACTTCATGGGACTTTTCATTTTAACCAAATTCTTGATTTGATGTTCGTCATATTTTAAGGTTGACCTTATTGAGGCTCAGGAGAGGAACAAAACCCTTTCTGTGTGTGTGTGTGTGTTTACAAAATTTGAATAGAGTATTTGCTCAAATAAAATTGAATTTCTTGTCAGTACTTATTAATGCTGCACAGCATTACATGATCAGTTTCTTCGCAAACAGTTATTTTTTGTAATGTAAACCCACACCTTTTTAATGGATTAGAATCCAATAAACTATCCGCATAAAGCTGAATTCATTTTTTACATATACGATATGGTTTAGATTTGACGTGAGAATATCACCATTGGCTTTTTTCCTTCAATTCTTTTACAATATCATGAAAGCATACACCACAGTTATTTCTTTCTTCATTTTTATTATCAAAGTGCATTATTCTCTTTTAAACGAAGGTTCTTAGGAAGAAAGGGAAATTAGTCGATAACTGATCATGCACACACATGACACATTTCACTAATTCAAAAAGTTTCACACCCACAAGTTTAAATTCTATTACCCAATCCTAGATGATCAATTCAGCTAAGTATTCTACAAAAAAAAAAAAAAACGATTTATCGATTGCGTGGTTGATGAATTCCGTGTAACGGTATACAATTTATACACGTACATCCTTAAAATTGTTATCTGTTCCTGATAATTAAATCCTCTGCTATTCTAAAAAAAAAAAAAAAAGTTATCCCCTTCACTTTCTTTCTAACTGTATATGAATTTGAGCATGCATGATGACTAAACTTTTCTTAATTTGGTTATTAACGGTAAAAAAAAAGTATTTAAATATAACTTATGTGCTTATGATGGGAACGGATAATATAATGTACCCAAAAACACTATTCATTTTAAAAGTTATATTAACTTATATGATAGACTTTGTGTAACAATTTCAGGAAAAAAAATAATCATAAAAAGAAAGAGAACAAAGATGAATTAAAACACATTTCTTACGTATAGTTTTAAATACATTTTAAACAATTCTGAGGCGAGTCATTTACAAGTGTTTTTTGTTTTTTTGTTTTTACTAATAGTCACTTGTTATCTGGAGTAGGGGGATGCGGGTGGAACTAAATCAGAGTAAGGAAAATTATAATTTATCTATCCTACTTTGACAAAACACAGATTCGGTATTTTTGGCGTTTTCGAAATGCCAAACTTATTATCAAATATACGAATAAGCAATATGAGTGGATATTAAAATTTTAGAAACTTTAAATTAATACATCAATCAATGTCGGTGGTAATTATTTAAATTTTATTTCGGTATTTTTGGTGCTTTCTAAATGGCAAACTTATTATGAAATTAAAAGAATAAGCAATATAAGTGGATATTAATTTTTAAAAAAAAACTTTAAATAAATACATCGATGTCGGTGGTAACTTTTTTTAATTTTTATTTTTTAGAAGGGACGTGCGAGAGGGAGGTGGAAGAAGAATAGAGTGAGAATGGCCACAACGTACGATATGTTTTCATAAATACATTTTACCTGACGGTTGTAGAAGAAAAATATGATTTTGTTAAAAAATGTTATTTTATATTAAAAAATTTAATTAAAAAGCATTGATAGTACCGTATCATCTAATTACATATAATCTATACCAATTAATATATAATGTTGGTAGACATCTTTAACTCTTAGATGCATGTAATAATTTATCTCACTCTTCCTATGTTAACTGAAGTTTTACCCTTCAATTGTATAATCACAATTTTTCATTTACTAAGAATAATTTATCTTTTCGTTTTATGTTTTATATCAAAATAAATGTAGAGAGGCATCTCTTTCCCCTAGTCGTGTACAATGAAATCGTTGGTTTTTGTAATACAAAATTTTATATGCTTATCATCAACAACTCAAATCTCAGATATTGATTTGGGCAAGGAATCACTTCTTTGGAGACCTGTTAACTTGGATAATTCAAGTTAAAATATTTTAATCTCGACGGTTGATCATGAAAAAAAATCATAAATAAAAAAGAAAAGAATTGGAAAGAAAGCTAAAAGGGAATAAAATAAATTGAAGTGCTTAAAAACGTAAACTGAAAATAAGTAAATTGCATTAAATTGAAATGAAAGCATATGTAAATTGAAAATTAAAGCAAGGGAAGGTGTAGAAGAGTTAGAGATGACAAAAGTAAATGATTCAAAGCATGAAAGGAAAGAAGAAATGGAGATGAGGAATAAGATGTCTCGAAAGTTAAAAAAAAAAAAAGGAAAGTAAATATTAGAAGGTAAATGCATAAATTTAAAGAAAAATGGGAAAGAAGAAAAGATACAATTACAATTAAAGAACTCAAAATAATAAAGTGCCAAAGCATATCTGTACAAAGAAAATAATTCAAAAATAAATATAAATTGTTGGAAAATTAAACTGAAATTTAAGGGATGGTTGCATGCATGTGACTCGTTTAATCCTTTGATGAATAATAAATGTGTAGGGATTTGTACAAGTTTGTATTGCAAAATTTTCAACCCTAACACATTTTACAGATTAACATTTATAGATAATAGTTCTTAATTAACTACTAGCAACCCAAATTATTATTGATAGATAACAATTCTTAATTAACTACTAGTAACTTCCGATAACTTCTAGTAATCATTATTGTTGGCAATTTTATCTCAAAATCTTCAAATTTGTTATCATAGCTCATCAAAATGGAACATTATTTTGACGCTTAATCAAAATAATGTTGGCACTAACAATGCCCAACATGTATGAATCGGATGCACCTCGAAAGTCTCCCATCTTGACACAAGTTAAATCACTCGACCTACATGTTTGAAAATATATAGATAGTCTTTCTTATTAGTAGCAAATTCTAAACATAAACGACTACTCAACGCTTAGGAATGTGAAGACTATTGATAGACCAATATAACATCCTATTATCCCTTCACCTCCTTCCTTTATTTTTATCCTATAAACACTCAATAAAAACACATTCTTTAAGTATGTTTTCTAATTTCAGTTGGCCAAAATCAACATTTACTTGTGTGTCAAAATATTTGTAAGTAACCACCACTTTTGATAATCCAACTGTTTATGTTTGTGTTGACATTTGAGACCATTGCAATTGCTCTCAATATATTCAACTTGAATAGATATTTTTTAATATATTATATTAAATATTATTAATTATTATTAGTTCAACCATAATTAAATCATTAAATTGAAATGTAAGTAAGTTTTAAATTGAAAATTAGCATTAAAAATTAGCCTAAACGAAGGAGGCTTCTAGAGATACCTCATAGTCCCATTAAAGAGCCAAAAACTCCTATTATGTAATTTTAAAAAAATATTGCATCATCAATTCAATGACGAATTTTAAAATCCTTTGATTAAAAAAGTTGCATGAAAAAAGAAGTATATACCAAATTAGCATAATAATAGTTATTAACAAATATAATGAATACTTCACCGTCCACACCAATGATATAAAAAAAAATATTAATGCTTCGATTTTTATTAGTCACAGCTACTTAAGTTCACTTTATGACTTTAAGGAGTCCTAAGTTGATCTTGTTAGAAAATAGCATATTCTCACAAAAATGAGAGAATTCAAGTTTTGTTATTCAAATCAGCCCCTTTATAATGAAGGAGTCAAAAAGCTATTTATACAGTATATCCATTAAAACTAGTTATTTTAATCACATTCTAACACCTCCATTTTGATTCAAAAGCTTACAAACAAACTACATTCGGTTACTCTCTCAACTTCTTAAATCTTCCAATCTTCAATGACTTAATCATTATATCTGCCAATTGCACTTTTATCCTGCAATGCTTCAACTTGACTCTGCCCTTGTTCATTTGATCCCTAAGGAAGTGAAACTTGGTGTCTATATGCTTGCTTCTACCATGAGATATTGGATTCTTGGCTAAGGCTATAGCTGATTTACTATGCACAAGCAATTCAACATAATTACCAACAAACACCTTCAACTCACTAAGCAAGGAAGATAACCATAGTGCCTAACAAGCAGTTGAACATGTTGCAATGTATTCTGCTTCGCAAGTTGACAATGCCACTACTATTTGCTTCTTTGAGCTCCATGATATAGGAGATCCAGACAACAGGAAGACTTGTCCCATAGTGCTTCTCCTATCAACCAAATCACCACACCAATCAAAATCAGAATAGGCTTCAAGGTGTAGACTCTCATCCTCTTTGATTTGATGGGAAAAAATGATTCCATATCCCAGAGTTCCCTTTAGATATCTCAAGATTCTCTTAACAACTAACAAATGTGGTTGTCTAGGGTCACTCATGAACCTACTCACAAGTCCAACACTGAAGGCAATTCCTAGTCTACTATGACAAATAAACCTCAGGCTACCAACAATCTGCCTGAACAAGGTCCCATCAACTGAAGCCTCATTCTCACTTCTTACAAGCTTCACATTTAACTCAACTGGCATTTCTGTAGGATTACACTCCATCATATTGAACTTCTTTAGTACCTCTGAAATGTACTTCTTCTGGTGCATAAAGATTCCCTTTTCAGTATAAGCAAACTCTAATCACAAAAAATACGATAGGATTCCCAAGTCTGTCATTTCAAATTCCTTCTTTATGCTTTGCTTGAGTAGCTCAATACTAGTTGAACTACTACTAGTAATCAATATGTCATCCACATATAAGCAAATAAGAGTGATTTCAGTGGAACTTACAGCCTTAACATAAACTTCATGCTCAATTGAACATTTCTGAAAACCAGCACTATGAAGCAAAGTATCAATCCTTTTGTTCCAAGCCCTAGGTGCTTGTTTCAGGCCATATAAAGCCTTCCTTAACTTCAGAACCTTCTATTCATTCCCTTTACTTATGAATCCAAGAGGTTGTGCAATGAACACTTCCTCATCAAGTGGTCCATTGAGGAAAGCTGATTTAACATCCAGTTGCCATAATTTCTGATTTCTCCAACTCGCCAAAGCTACAATCAGCCTCACAGTTCCCAATCTAGCTACAAGAGCAAACACCTCTGAGTAATCTATCCCTTTCTTCTACATGAAACATTTTGCTACCAGTCTAGCCTTATGCTTGGCAACTGATCCATCTGGTTTGAGTTTAACTTTAAAAACCCATTTGACATCAATAGGAATCTTGTTCTGAGGTAATTCTACCATTTCCCAGGTATGATTCTTCTCAATACACTTCAATTCTTCTTCCATAGCCGATTTCCATACTTTTTTTGTGATGGCTTCATCAAGACTAATAGGTTCCACATCAGCCATAAGTGTCAGGTGCTGAACTAGATCACCATCATCTGAGATAGCATTATCATGATAAACTTGATAATCTGAAAGTCTTGATGGAAAGTTTCTATTTCTTGTAGGTTTGTTATTCACTACCTGAGACTCAACATTCATTGTCTCTTGAGTGGTTTCTCCTACTGAGTTGTTTTCTTCCCATTCAAACTGCAATTTTGGAATTATTTCAGTTATAGGTTGTGACTCACCCCATGAATTAGATTCATCAAAATAAACATCTCTACTCAAGAAAACTTGTTTTGTCTTGTGATTATACAACTTGTAGGAACCTATAGAGTTGTAACCTACAAAGATCATTGGTTCACTTTTTTCATCAAGCTTCTTTCTCCTTTGATCTAGAATATGTCTATAGCATAATGAACCAAAGATTTTGAAATGCTTGGCAGAAGGCTTGTTACCAGACCATGCTTCTTCTAGGACTATTGAGTCAAGCCTTTTGGTAGGGCATCTGTTCAGGACATGAGCAATAGTCATGGCTGCTTCACCCCAGAAGCTATGAGGAAGATTCTTTTAATATGGTCCTGTTTCTTCTTTCTACAATCTCATTGTGTTGGGGAGTGTAGGGAGCAGTTATTTCATGTATTATTTCATGTTCCTTGCAGAAGCTTTCTAGTTCACCAGTCGTGAATTCTCATTCTCCATCTGTTCTCAGAATCTTAATACACTTCCCAAACTTCTTTTCTACTAGAGCCTTGAATCCTTTAAAGGTGTTGAACACTTCACTCTTAGTCTTAATCAAATATAGCCATAATTTTCTACTAAGATCATCCACAAATGAGACAAAATATCTATTTCCCCCTAATGATGGAACATCAAATGGCCCACAAACATCTGAGTAGACAACATGTAGAACATCACTGGCTTTGGACATAGTGTATGAACTGAAAGAGGTTCTGGGTTGCTTGTTGATCAAGTAGTTGTCACAATTTTTCTTTGGAATCACAATTGAGGGAAGACCAGATACCATATCTTTTGATCTCAACAGGCTTAAATCTTTGAAATTTAAGTGGCCTAACCTTAGGTGCCATAACCATGAGTCATCTGATAGTGTAGCAGCAAAGAAGCATTGAGATTCAATGGTGTTTAGGTTTACCTTGAAGGTCTTGTTTCTGGCCAAAGGAGCTTTCAGTATCATTCTCTTTGTTGTGTCATAGATTTCCAAAAAACCACTAATCATATTCATTGAGAATCCTTTCTCTAAGAGCTGACTCGTACTGATCAAGTTGTTCTTCATTCCAGGGACATAGAGCACATCTGAGATCATTGCTTGTCTTCCATCTTCCCTTGTGACTATCACATTCCCAGCACCTTCAGCCTGAATGACTCTATTGTCTGCAAACCTTACTATGCTCTTCTTCCTTGCATCAAAATTAACAAGCCAATCACAATGTCCTGTCATGTGATTTGAGCACCCAGAATCTATGTACCAAATTTCATTGTTGTGGGATTCTGAATTGGTGATCATCATCAGCATCAAAGGTTGTTCTTCAGGGTTTTCTTCATTCTCTTCTTTGGCCATGTTTACCTGATGATCACTATGTGATTGACTCCCCTGATGATCTGTGTGACTTGGTGCAACTACACATTCTATGGAGAAATGTCCAATCCGATTACAATTAAAGCATTTAATTCTTTTTCTGTCAACAACCTTTTTCTTTCCTCCTTGCCAGTTACTGAAACTCCCTCTTCTATTGGAGTTTTCTTGTTGATCTTGATCAATCTTTCCTTGATCTTGACTTTGAATGTTTCTTCCAAAGCAACCTCTGGAATTTATCCCATGACCTCGACCTCGAAAATTTCCTTGGGGGTTGTGACCTCCTCTTCCTGATGTATGAGCCTACAGTGCTTGATTATCACCAGGCTTCTCTGAACCTCTTTCAATTAGTCTCTGCTTATGTGCCTCGAGAGAACCTTAAAGTTCTTCTACCTTTAGTTCCTCAAGCTTCTTGGATTCTTCAATGGCTACGACAATGTGGTCGAATTTGGGATTGAGTGTTCTCATAATCTTTTCTACAATTAATTGATCTGAAATGTTCTCACCGTAATTCTTCATGGCATTCGTGTGAGTGATGTTTCTGTTAAAAAGTCCAGCTATCTTTTCATTATTCTCCATTTGCATAAATTTGTATTGACGCCTCATCATCTGTAATCTCACCTTCTTCAATTGCTCTGTGCCTTTATTGCATTTCTCCAAGATCTTCCACGCTTCTCACGAAGTTGCAACGCCTGTAATCTTCTCAAAGTGTGCCTCATCAACACATTGATGAATCAGGAAGGTTGCCTTGCAATCTTTCTTCTTGTTTTCTTTGTGAAGCACTTTCTGTGCATCTGTGGAATCTTCAATAAGCATTGGATAACCTTCTTCGACAATTTCTGCGACTTCTTGATAGCTCAAAATTGCCTTCATCTGCACCCGCCACCGATCCCAGTTCTTTCCATTGAGAACGGGAAGATTTGCTGAAAGATTCACGCTAATTGGTCCCATCGTGTGTGTCGCAAGGATCCCTCAATCGAAACCTTGGCTCTTGATACCACTTTGTTAGAAAATAGCAAATTCACACAAAAATAAGAGAATTCAAATTCTGTTATTCAAATCAGCCCCTTTATAATGAAGGAGTCAAAAAGCTATTTATACAATATATCCATTAAAACTAGCTATTTTAATCACATTCTAACAGATCTCTCCTCATGATCAAACTACACTTTTTGATCAAACTAGCAGCATAACATATGAATATTTTAATTTAAAAAGGAACTATTAAAAATTGAAAATTGTTCAATGTCCTTTACAAATGTCAAAATTATTCATGAATAAATGTTGGCATTTTGAAAAAGGAATTTAAAGAGTACATGAAAGGATAAGATAAAGGCTTAATTGTAAAATTTCATCATCCTAGTTTGTTTGAGTTGTTCTTAATTGTTGATCGTTAAATTTTAAATGTTGACTAAATTAGAAAGTTAGATCAATATTTTCTTAAAAAACAAAAACTTAAAAAATGCTTGAGGAAGGACTAAAAACATGGTCTTTGAAGTAAGAAACACATTTTTTTTCTATCACTACATTCAAGTGCTCATTTAAATATTTGGTGTAATATATAATTTTAATATAGGTTTACTTTTATGCGAAAATATTTTAAAATTCAATTTTTTAATTTATTATATTTTTATAATCTCATATATTATCTTTTAAAATATAATATATAAGATTAAATTCTATTTTCACATAAATTATAATATGTATATATTAATAAGTTTTATTTTTATTTTATGTATTATATTTATCTTTTAAAATAAAACTTGTGAGTTAGTGATAACATTTTTTTTATCTATATTAAGATATTAATGTTATTTATTGTAATATAGATAAAAAAAAATAATGTCAATAAATCACATACATAAATATTTTAAAAAATAAAAAATATTATCATTTTACTTAATTACGCATCTTTACTACATAATTTAATTCTTTTAAAAAATCACATACCTAACTTAATAAAGTTAAATATAAATAAAAAATACTATTATAATAAATAACAAGAATATATTAATATAGATAAAAAAAATACTGTCATTAAATCACATATATACATATTTTAAAAGATAATAAAATACTGTCATTTTATGAAACTATAATTTATATAAAAAAATATGCATTAAAGATAAGATTTATATTATATTTTATTGTATAAAATTAGTTTTGAATAATGTAGTAAAAAATACATAAGATTATAAAAATATAAAATATAAAAATAAAACTTATATAAGTATACATATTTTAATTTATGTGAAAATAAAATTTAATCCTATATATTATATTTTAAAAGATAATATATAAGATTATAAAAATATAATAAATTAAAAAAGAATAAAGTTTGAGTTTTGAACTATTTTCGCATAAAACATATATTGTATTAATATTATATTTTGCATCAAATATTCAAGTGAATATTTGAATGTAATGGTAAAGGAGTATATTTTTTTGCTTTAATGATTATAGTTTTATCTTTTTTTAAGTTCTTATTTTTGAAAAAAAATATTGGTGAATTTTCTAATTTAATCTACCTTTAAAATGAATTAAAAATAGAGAGAACCAATTTAGGCAAACATAATTTTGCATAGCCCAAAGACAAATATTCCAAGTTGACCTATTCAATTCGAAAAGTATAATTAATCTAACTACAAAATTCACACTTGCCTTCCTAGCGATTTGTGCTTCTTTTCTTGACCGTTTTCCTCATTAATTTTCAACTCCAGCAACCTTTCTCTACATTTTTCTTTGATTTTATGGCAATCGTTATTCTGTCAAATACTTTCAGCTAGGGATGATTCGGCTTTGGAGGAAAATAAACTCCAAACCAATCAAAGTTTATTGATTTAATTTGGTTTAAGTTTACAAAATTTCATATAGTTTTTTCCTAACATATAAATTAGTAACCTGAAAAATTGAAAATAAGGTTATTAAATTTCTGGCTATTTTATTTCAGGTTACTGAAGATATGGTAAATTTCAACCATAACATCATACAAAATAATACATATAGCAAATCAATACTCGTCCTTACTCAGATAGACTGAAATATATATAGAGTAACCTTATTTTCAATTTTTATTTTTTATTTTATATATTATAATTCGTATAAACTATATAATAATGTTTAAATAATATATTAATATTAGTTATATCAATTGTACATGGCGAATCATACAAGGGACTCTCGTTCAAATCATAACTCCATGCTCTAATAATCAAAAGTGTGGGATGCTCCCAAATCGTCGCCACCACGGTACCAAATCAAATATTTTCAACCCTTTTTGGGGGAATAATACCACCAAACCTAATGATTCATGTTCATGTATTGTGTTGACTATGCTGCTTCTATGTCGGCTAATGATTGTTCACGAAGAATTTTTTACAGAAGATTGTTCCATTTGGTTAGTATTCTACATTTATGTGTCCACACGTAGATATATAAAAGGATTTTCGCATTTACCAACCCACTTTAGTTTCATTCTGCTCGTTCCGTAATGTGGTGTGGTTCAAAGGATTGAATCTTCACCAGGATAAGAGTCAACGTGTTTGTGTAACAACAAAAACTTTATAACGTGATCATTTGAAAGATTTCTTTTTTCTTTTCATTTTTCTAAGAACGGAATTCGTCCTTAACGACAAAACAATCCAGATTATTTAAAATAAAGTTCAAGATTTTGAAACTGAAAAATGATTCATAATTTTGTAGATTAATTTCAAGACGGTTTAGATTATTAATTTAACCACCACACATAGCTTGTAAAGAATTAATTAAATAGACCTTATATGGTCCATTTTCAAATTTGAGTGGTGGAGTTTAATGCATTTGCATCAAATCGTGAAGCTGACATGATGAGTTGGCTTCATTACCTAGTAAGGTCATGGGGTCTTGTACTGGCAGCGGCACTTGTATACTTTCAACAAGACAGAATAGAAAAGGAACAAGAAAGAGTTGAAAAAAGGCTTCTTTTTTTATTGTGGCCCTTTGGGTGATAGTGATATGAATATTATCCAATGTGCAAGGTGAAGGCCAGCCAGCAGCAAAAATCTAATTGATTTTTTGCCCTCATTTCTCCCATAATATTTGCACATGCATCTCATATCGATTTATCGTCTCCATCTTTGGCTTTGGCCTTGGCCTTCCTTATTTATTTGTGTATGTGTGTGTTTTCTTTGTCTTCTATTTGTTGCCCATGCATGCATGTAATCCTCCATGCTGCATCTAGAAAAACCAAACAATGCATGCATGTCATCAACTAACTTACCTCATTTTCGGGGAGCAAATAGGGGGCTCCAAAGGCTTGATAAGATATGATGCACGCCGACAGTGAGAGAATATATATATATCATACTAGAGTGTTGAGTGTTGAGTGTTGTGATCTGTGCATTATTTTTTAAATATATATTTTAAATATATATTTTTAAAACTTTTTTAGTAAGAAATATTTACAATTTTTAATTATTTATTCCTACCATTTAGTTATTAGTTATTGTTGTCTGTTATTAATGCTTATTATAATTAATATAGTAGACTTTAAAATAGAATGAGAGAAATAGTAACTAATTATATGTTAAGTAGGTTAGTAATTTATATAATTAATGAAAAACAATATTACAAACCATCTAAACTTAGAGTTGTGGGCTATAAAAAAATTAAAATAAAATATTTATAAAATGATATTTTTAATCATGTATTTTTAAATCAAAACTTGAATTCGTGTAACGTGTGTCGTTCATAATATATATGATTATTTTTTAAAAATAATATAAAATATTTTAAAATTTTAACATATAAGAATTTTTAAAATTTTGAATTAGGAATTATAAACTAAAATTAATATTTTTGTGCTAGATATCAATAATGTATCATAAATATGATAATTTTTAAATTATTAATTATTATTGTGTAATATAAATAGTTAGTTGAAAATCCAATTAATTATTATTATATCTTAAAAATATGGAAATAATAAATATAAGAATTAAATTTAGGTTCACTCAATAAATTATTTATATTTTATCTTAATTTAAATACGTTGTATTCTTGAATGAAAATATATTAATGTTATTAATTAATTCGAATTAAAATATATATTATTCCTAATTATTTTAAATTAATTAAATTAGATTTAAAAAAATGTCTGACCTATTTCATGTAGAATATTTTATTTTTTTTAATCACTGAATTACAATAAGTTAAAAGATACCTATGTCATTTCTAACCCAAGAAAAAATAGATAAAATAGTATTTTATCACACTTAATAAAATTATGTATTTTTTCATAAAAAAAATAAAATTATGTATTTTATCATATAAATAAATCAAATCAAAATTAATTTTTGTTGTTAATTTATTGTGAAAATAAAATATATTACTATTTCTTTCTGAATTTTAAAATTTCTTCTATCAATATCAACTTTTTTCACATAAATCTAGATGTCAACTTATAATATAATTAGTTATTTGTACATAACACGGGTTACAACACTCTAGTTTAAAAATATATAAAATCTTGTTTTCTATAATATAATTATTTTTTTATTATATACTTGCATATTATAATAATCATTTAGTTTAATAATAATCACTATAATACGTATGAGGTAAAAATTATAATATAATATGTAAAATTATTATAAATCATTGTCAATCATTTTGATTATTATAATTATATAATTATACAAAAAATCTTATTGCAATTAATTATTATAATTACATTATAATTATTATATAATTTAAAATAAATTATATTTTAAAAAATCAAATAAATTTATTGCTTGTGTGTGTGTTAAAAGTTATAAAATAATGTAATAGTTGTCAAAAGTTACTCTAGTGTAATTTGATCCATGTTATATATTTACTACTACAAAAATTTACGACATTAATTTAATGTCAATTGAGCAAAAATCGTCATAAAAAATAATATGATGATATTTTTATAAATAAAAATAAAAATTTTAAGATAATTTTCGAATAATTGTCTTAGACCATTTTACGGTTTTCTAAAAACCTTGTAAAAATGATAATCATTTCACTTGATTTTAGTAAAACTGTTTTCAAATACCGTGCACATTGGTTCCTATTGTGCACAAAACACGTTAAAAATAGGAGTAAAGTATCAAATTAATCCCTCACTTTTGGAGGCATGGTTAATTTGGCTCCAGAGATTTTAAAAATGTCAAAATGATCATCGACTTTACATTTCGTTTGTCACGTTAGTCTTTGCCGTTAGTAATCTCTTAACACCGTTAGTAAATGTGTGATGTGACACGTTAAGTTCCACCTGGATGCACACGTGGAACTTCCACATCAGTTTCTTCTACTTGTCACGTAAGGAGGGACTAAATTGACATTAAAGGGACTAAAATGACATAATTTAGGTGATCATCTTTTTTTTCAAAATGTTAAAACCCTAACGGCTACTTTGACATTCACGCTTTCATTCCATTTTTCCTCCTACTCATACTCTCATCCAATTCTTATTCTTCTCCTATTCATCTTTCTCCATCTTTGTAGTTCTTCTTCTATTATTTTGTGGTCTACCATGTCTGCTAATTCAAGCACAAGGGGGAATGCCACGTCAAACCGTCTTTGCTATTGTCGTAGAAGAGCTACCATTCAAACAGCAAGGACGGCAAGAAATAAAGGGAGACTGTTTTATGCTTGTCCATTACCACAAGTAAGTAATGTTAATGGTGTTTTTTGTATTCTAATTTTTGTGCAAGATTGAACATGGGTATTTTGTGTTGTTCAGCAAGATACAGATCGATGTAATTTCTTTTTGTGGGTTGATGAAGACATTGATGTTGGTGCTACTGAAATAGGTAGAATAGAATCAATACCAGACTTTGGTCTAAGGTTGAGACCGGAGATTCTGCAAAGAGAAGTTAGGTCTCCAATTGCACTATTGTCATCACCAGCCCACTCAGGTCTCCAATTGTTACTCAATTTTTTTCCCTATCTAATCTGGATTGCTGCATCGGGCACAATGGTCCACTTCTTACAGCTAACTTCAATTTATGGTCACTCATAGATCTCATTATATAACATCGAAACTCTTCCAACATAGTCAAAATAGGCTTCGTCCTATAGGTAACAATCTTTGAGTTAAACACCTCACAAGTATTGTTGCAAATATTATCCACCTTGCACCACTCACTATAGTAAGCCTTTGTCCAAGCTTCTTTGGGCCACTTCTTTAGATACTTCCATGCCTTTATGTTTAATGCCTTTACACGAGCCAGGTTCTGATTAAATTCAGGAACTGTAGTAGATTTGGCACAATCCCAACCCCTTTTAATTCCTTACTCTTCCATTGTTTTGTGAAGTTCTTCCACAAATGCATTGCACAAAAATGATGAGGTGCATCAGGTAGGACTTCTTGTAATGCTGGAATAAGACCTTGCAACATTTATGAAATTATGTCAAAACAGTCCCTAACTTTTGTCACTTACTGTCAATTATGTCCTTTAGAATTAATAATATTGACAAATTTATCTAAGTGCTAATGCATGCATGCAACATACTAAATAATGAATTAAAAATTTACCTTTTGTATGGCAGACATAAAGTTCCACTTATGCTCCTTGTAGTCTCCAATATCTTCATGCAACGATGTTAAAAACCACTTCCAGTTATCTTTATTTTCGACATCTACCACAGCATACGCCAACACATAAATATGGTTGTTTCTGTCAAGGCCAACAGCTGACAGAAGTTGTCCACCAAAATACCCCTTCAAAAAACAGCCATCAAGTCCAATAAATGGCCTACAGCCAACAACAAAGCCTTTCTTACATGCATCAAGGCAAACATATAATCTATGAAACTGTGATGGCTCTTGTGGTATAGGAATAATGTCTATTTTCAAAGTTAATCTGACATTGCTCCTTAAAAGCTCATGAGCATAATCCCAAACTCTGCCATATTACTCCTTCTCACTCCCCTCAACCAACTCCTTAGCTTCTTTCATTGCTCTAAATATCTTTCTCTCAACAATATGGACACCATACTCCTTTTTAAAAAAATCAAGTGCTTCATTGTATTTCAAACTTGGCTGCTCTCGGATTTTATCTTCCAACTTTTTCACTACCCATTGTCTAGTTGCTTGTTTGTTCCTAAAACCTCTACAAAAATTGTGTTCATCTTCAAAGCTTTTGATTTGGAAGCTATTTCTGGCCACATTCTTACTGCAAAAAATTTCCCAATCACACCCAGGCTCTCTACATTTGGCTCTTGCTCTAATAGCATCATTTTTCTTCCATTTAATATCCCTGCCCAACTCAATGGTGTAATCCCTAACTGCTTCCTTAAATATTTCCATGTTACTGAATTCCATTCCCACCTCCAAATGCACATTACCAAACTTGCTGCATTCATTGAATTGAGGGAAGACTTCTTTTTCAAATCCACCTTCATCATCAGAACTTCTCGAGCTATCTAACTTTTCAGAGTCATAACCAATTGGTTCAGCTTCATCCTCTTGGACTTCATCATTGTATTCTGGAATATCACTCCACCATTCACGGCCTACCCTCACATCAACATCTACATCCTTGTCACCATCAATGTCATCATGCTCCTCACTAGCAATGTCTTCCTGCTCCTCACCATTTGTGTTTACATCCACTCCATTACTGTCATCATTACCCACATCACCATCACCATCATCTTTATCTCCTTCTTCCTCAACTTCTGGAATTGGTTAGAAGAAAGAAATTTAAATAATTAGTTTCTATATTATCCCACACATTTAACTCCCCACCAACATACTCCAATTTTCCATCAGCTTCATTCCTGGTAAAGGTACCTCCATGGTGTAGTACTAAGGTTATTTCCCATATCCTGTATAACCAAGGCACAAAAAACAGAGAACACAACGCAACACCCGAATAAACAAAAAATTAGCTAAAAATAATGCAAACACTAATAGAGAGCAAAAACAAAACAAATTGTAAACTAAAACAAACATAGGAAAAATAAAGTTACAAATCATGAATGTAAGTTTGTCAAGTAAAAATAACGCCTCAACAAATCAACCCATTCACCCCCAAAGCCCATTTCATTCATTATTGGAACACACTCATCTCAAATAGAGAACACTTCCTTCTCTCAAAAGCTTCACATCTCACACTACACCACTACGCTATTCTCAATAACCTCTTAAACCAAAATCCCAAACCCTTCACTCTCAAAAACTACTCCAACGGTTTAAACGCAAACAACAACACGTTTGAATGATATAGTGTTAGTTCAACTACGCTGGTTCAACACGAAAAGACCAAATGCAGTGAAAAACAAAACCATTACCTCTACTGGAAAGCACCAGTTGCGTCAATCAACACTAGAGGGTGACGATGATCGACGTGAAACACACAAAAGTACTGATTGTGTCAATGAACAGTGAAGGGTGACAAAGAACGGCAACCACCACCACTGGGAGAGCGATGATCGACGTGGACGTAGCATATGAACGATATCCTTCAACCATAGGAGGGAAAAAATGGTGAGAGGGAATTCATCACGTTTTCAATTAAACTAAAAACTATTAGGGATCAATTTGACACTATATACAAAAATTGACTCTTCATTTTCCAATATAACATTTAAAATTATGTCATATTAGTCCCTATGACGTGGCATTGCTTATTTCCCAATTACGCTTGCCACGTGTGCGTCCAGGTGACACTTAACGTGCCACATCACACATTTACTAATGGTGTTAGGAAACTACTAACGATAGGGATTAACGTGGCAAACAGAATGTAAAGTCGATGATCATTTTAATATTGTTTAAATCTCAGGGACCAAATTGACAGCGCCTCCAAAAGTGAGGAACTAATTTGGTACTTTACTCTTAAAAATAGTGACTTAAGGACGATTTTAGAAGAACTATCTAGAAAATGTACAAATTAAAACTTTCCTAAAACCCCTTACTCTCGTGCTTTCAACTTTGTGCCGCTGCGCTACGCCACCTCTCTCAACATTGAAGTCGTGAACCCCTCTTGCTTTTGCGTCTGCCACGCCGCGACATCGAAGGTGTAACCTATTGCTTTTTGGACTTTCATGTCAGTGGAACAGTGAGTGGGCAAAACTTTTTTCACCACAATACTAACATGAATGCGTGATAGTTAGTATATAGGCTAGAAATGTTGGGACTAACTCTACCTCAATTGGAACTTCAGCTACCACGGTCTCATGAAATTTCACATAACTAGTGGAGTTTATGTACTCGAAGCTTCCATAGTTTGGATTCCTTATAGTAATTATCATACCTAGAGTCACATTTAGTGGATTGCACGAACTAATGTAAGGGAAACCAGAACAGGAAACAAGTCAACTTAAAAATTTGTCCAATTTTCCAATTCCCCCCACGATAGGGGTAAGGCAATCTTGGGCCCCGTATACAAAATAGTAGTTGGAAAGGCCCCAAACTGCCGCAATGGCAGCTTTGAATCTTGCCTCTCTACCCGTCACAGTTCTGGGACAGCTCAATAGCAGTGCTATGTGCGTTGTTAACTACTCTGTTGAGTGCAGATGGGTTTTGGGTTATATGATATCTATAGCTTTAGTTGTGAATACGAGTATATGTTTGTCTTTTGACTTTCATTTTTATCTGTGATTCCATTCCATGATGTTTGCATGAGAATGATTGATAACTCTAGCATAAGGTTCCTTTTTAGTAGTTTTCATGTGATTTTGTGAACAATTGTGACTAATTTAATTGACTTGTGTGTGGCAGAAACAAACGAAATTGACCTAAGATGAGAAACAGTTCCTAGAAAATATTCTATGGATGTTGCTTTGGGAGTTTGTGGTATGTCTAACTGTTGTCCTTATTCATATATTGTTCGTTTATTTTTTCTGTGCTTGTTGAAGGTATAATAACTATCTAATTCTACTTAAAAATAATTCTTGTAAAATACCAACGAGAATGTTCATGCTGTTTACGAATCATGAATGGTGTCTATTAGGATTTTTTTCCTTATGGTATGTTTTTTATGCTTGATATTTATGGGAACTGCAATTTAATATAATTTCATTTTTGCAACAGGAATTTTATTCCGTTAATCAAATGCACAAGAACTAAAATCATTATGCTTGTTAGAAAAAAATATTTCAAGCGAGTGATGGAAAAGCATGGTATACAGGTAGAGAGAATATTAAAATTCATTAACTACTTGGACTGTTTGTGACACAACATTGTCTTTATTCTCATATTTATACTAATACTATGACTACCAAATATCACTTATACCTATACTTTCCTTACCTATAGTAACTACTCGCTTAATGCCAAAATGTTTTCCATATCATTACACTATATTAACACGAATCCTCACTATTGAAGCTTACTAGGATTTCAACATGTTAAGAAAAGTAACGTAAATAAAGCTAGCAAATCAGGATTTCTATGTTAGTTGCATTTGTAGCCTGAATTATACTTCCATGACAGTGATACGGAAGCAAAAGCAGGGAACACAACACAGGGAGCAACAAACAACATCAACAAGGCCCAAGCAACAGAAAACATAAACAAGGAAGGACAGAGGGTGCCAATAGCAAACAAACCCAAGAGAAAAGTAACAAGGCCCTCATACCTGAAGGATTACGCCCGAGGGTAGGATGGGCAAAGCAAAATCAGCAGCATCAGCTCAACACTAAAACGTATCTAGGTTGATTGTGATTGTCTCCTATAGTAGGACAAGAATAACAAATTCCATTAGGAAGGATATTCCTGTAGGCAAATGAATCCAAATTCTGTTAGCAAGAGGATCCTATATATATCAATGTAAATAATCAATCAAGCACAATGAAAAATATACTTTACTTACCAATTTGCAATTCCCTTCTCCCTTTAGCTTCTGGAGGTACTGGCCCTCAAAGCCAGCTCATGAAATTGGCACCTAACAACTGGTGCTTTCATTGCCATGGCGGACTTCAACCCTTCCTTTGCTTCCTTTCCTACACTAGAGGAAATCCTCACCCGTCTTTCCCTCCAACAACTATCCCTTGGTGACAAGATTGATGCGCTTATTCATACCCTAACCCTTGTTGTCACCTCTGCCTCTCCCATGCCCTCCCCCATTCCCGTCGTCCCACATCCCCATTCCTCGTCCACTGCAACCATACACAAACTTAAATTAGACGTCCCTCGTTTTGATGGCACCAATCCCCTTGGTTGGATCTTTAAGATCAACCAATTTTTTGACTACCACTCTACCCCGGCCCATGAGCGCTTAACCATTGCTTCCTTCTATATAGAGGGTCGAGCTCTTGCTTGGTTCCAATGGATGTCAAGCAATGGCCAACTCACATCCTGGTCGGTTTTCCTCCAAGCCTTACAGACCTATTTTGCCCAATCCCCTTATGATGACCCCACCGGAGCCTTATTCAAATTGACACAGAAGGGTTACGTTGCAGCTTACCTGTCGGAATTCGAGGAGCTAGCCAACCGTGTTATCAGTCTTCCCCAACCCTTCTTATTAAGTTGTTTCATTTCTGGCTTGTCCCCCGATATCCATCGTGAGATGCAGGCGATGCAACCGCTGACTCTGGTCCGGGCCGCGGGCCTAGCACGTTTTCAAGAGGAGAAGGTGCTGGAACACAAGCACGTGTTTCGAACACAAGCCCTTTCCACCTCTGCCCTTGTCACGATACCCCTCTTGTCGCCACCTGTACAGCCGCCACCTCCAACAGTGAAGCGCCTGACACTGGATAAGATAGCCTCACGCCGTGAGCGTGGGTTGTGCTTCATCTGCGACGAGAAATACCATAGAGGTCACCGGTGTGCCTCTAGGGTTTTTCTCTTTGTCGCTGAAGAGGAAGACCCACCTCCAACTATTATAGCAGATGTTGACCCATTACCCTACCCGCCCGACGCACCCGACCCGAGCCCAGCCCAAATCAGTCTTAACTCCTTGTCGGGTCAAGTGGCTCCTGAAACGTTGTGTTTCGTGGGTCTCGTCTCCAACCACCATATAGTCCTCTTGGTGGATGGCAGCAGCACCCATTATTTTATTTAGGAGTAGTTGGTCACGTTGTTGGGATTGTCGTGTCAGCAGACAACTCTATTGAAGGTGATGGTGGGCAATGGCCAACACTTGGAGTGTCGTTGCATTTGTGCCAATGTTACAATGGTTGTTCAATCCTTCCCATTCACCACAAACCTCTATGTCCTACCCATTACTGGTGCCAATGTTGTTTTGGGCGTGCAATGGCTCAAGTCCTTGGGCCCTGTGCTAACGGACTACAACACTTTGAGCATGCAATTCATTCATGAGGGAAGATTAGTAAAGCTCAAAGGTGATGACGATGCCAACATTCAGATGATCTCTCCCCCCCAGCTTCGTCGTATATGTCGTCGTCAAGGGGATGGCACTTGCTTTCACATTGCAGTGCTCATAGAGGAGATAGGTCCCATGCCCAATTTAGTGATTCCTCCTGAGTTCCAACCTTTGCTCACTAAATTTTGCGGCCATGTTCCAAACTCCCCAGACCTTACCTCCGGCCAGAACAACTGATCACCATATCCATTTGTTGCCGCAAGTTGCTCCAGTAAATGTCCGCCCATACCGTTATCCCCATTTCCAGAAACATAAGATTAAGCTGCAAGTTGAGGGGATGCTTCAGAAAGGATTGATTCAGCCCAGTACGAGTCCTTTCTCGTCCCCGGTCTTATTAGTGCGCAAGCAATATGGCTCATGGCGGTTCTGTGTTGACTACAGGGCCCTCAATGCAGTAACGATTAAGGACCAGTTTCCGATTCCTACTATCGACAAACTGTTGGACGAGCTAGGTGGTGCTAAGTGCTTTTCGAAGCTTGACCTTCTCCAGGGCTATCACCAGATACGCATGAATGTCGATGATATACTGAAGACGACGTTTAGAACACACCATGGCCATTACAAGTTTAAGGTAATGCCAATCGGGTTGTGTAACGCACCATCGTCCTTCCTGGCCACCATGAATCTGCTCTTTGAACCCTTTCTCAGACAGTTCATCATCGTCTTCTTCGACGATATTTTGGTGTGCAATGGAACAATTGAGGATCATTTACGCCATCTGGAGACCACTTTCTAGGTACTCCTTGATAACCATTTCGTACTGAAGTTATCTAAATGCTTTTTTGCGCAGACTCAGGTTGAGTATCTGGGGCATGTCGTGTCCCATCGAGGTGTGGAACCAGTGGTGGCGAAGGTGGTCGCCGTTCAACAGTGGCCAATACCACGTTCCACCAAAGCTCTGAGAAGTTTTTTAGGCCTTGCAGGATTTTATCGCAGGTTTATCAAGCATTATGCCTCCATTGCAGCTCCCCTTGTTAAGGTGACCACCCTCAAGCCCTTTCAGTGGACAAGTCAAGCCCAGAGTGCTTTTGAACACCTCAAAGTTGCTTTATCTTCAGCTCCGGTCCTGGCTCTCCCTGATTTCGATATCCCTTTTGTGGTGGAGTATGACACGTCGGGAACTGGCATGCGTGCCATTTTATCTCAGCGCGGGCACCCAATCGCTTTCTTTAGCAAGCCATTTAGCCCCAAGCTTTTAAGAGCTTTGACTTACATTCGGGAGTTGTGCGCCATCACCACAGTTGTGAAGAAGTGGCGCCAGTACCTATTGGGCCGCCACTTCACAATTATAACTCATCACCGGAGTTTGACGGAATTGTTGACTTAGGTGATCCAGACACCAGAGCAACACATGTACCTCGCCAGATTAATGGGTTATGACTACGACATACAATATCGCTCTGGTGTGACTCACCAGGCCGCAGATGCTCGGTCACGGCTATCGGAATCACAGACCACCATGCACATGATACTCTTTGTTCCCTGTTTGACATTTCTCACAGAATTACGCCAACAATTAGCTGTGAACAAGGAATACAGGCAACGTCGGAGTGCTATCCTCGAATCACCAGCTGCTCATCCTGGATTCTCGGTGGTGCACGATTTGATCCTGCACAAGGGCCGCATTTGGCTCTATCACGAATTACCGATAATTCCTACCTTGATACATGAATATCATCATGCAACACCAACTGGGAGGCATACTGGGGTCACCAAAACTCTAGCTCGAATTTTAGAGAACTTCCATTGGCAAGGTATCAGAGATGATGTTACGCGTTTCGTGGCTCAGTGCTTGGAGTGCCAACTCACCAAATATGAAACCAAGAAATCCGCCGGCCTGCTTTGTCCTCTTCCGGTCCCGCACAGACCATGGGAGGATCTTTCCCTGGACTTTATCATGAGTTTACCACCGTATAAAGGCCATACTGTGATTCTTGTGGTTGTTGGCAGGTTTTCCAAAGGTATTCACCTGGGCATGTTACCGGCGACTCATACTGTGCATATGGTAGCTTCCCTGTTCCTCAATATTATCGTTAAGTTGCATGGCATTGCTAGGAGCCTCGTTTCAGATCGTGATCCGCTCTTCGTCAACCATTTCTGGCATAAACTTTTTCGCTTGAGTGGCATCCTGCTGCGGATGAGTTCGACGTACCACCCGCAAACTGATGGACAGACCGAGGTCCTTAACAGGGTGATTGAACAGTACCTTCGCGCGTTTGTTTACCGTCGACCAGGCTCATGGGGTAAATTGCTCCCTTGGGTGGAATGGTCCCATAATTCTTCATGGACCGTAGGCACGGGCTCCACCCCATATGAAATTACCTTTGGCAGGAAACCATTCTCGTTCCCGAAGTACATTGTTGGATCCTCTAATATTGATTTTGTGGACGAATTACTCACTGACAGAGATGTCACATTTCAGGCCATTCGCAAGAAGCTAGTCAAGGCACAGGAATACATGAAAACACTTGCAGATACGAAACACAGAGAGGTGGTCTACCATGTCGGAGACTGGGTTTTACTCAAACTCCGACCTTACCGGCAGAGCACAGTCAAAAGTCACCCAGGCACTCCGGCCAAGCTGGTCAAGCATTACTACGGGCCCTTTAAGATCTTAGAAAGGATTGGCGAGGTAGCTTATCGCTTGCAGTTACCCGACGGCGCGCGTATCCATCCGATCTTCCATTGCTCTGTTCTAAAACCATTTAAGGGCTCACGGAGCAAACTCATGAGTCTGCGTTACCACCTCCAGCGATCAATGGTCAACCTGTGGTTTCTCCTTTAGCTATTCTCGACTATTGCAGAAGTCAAGCCTTAGTCAACGCTCCATGGGAGGTGCTGGTACAGTGGCAGGGCCTTTCTCCTGATGAGGCCTCATGGGAAGATTGGGCCCAACTGCGTGACAATTACCACCTTGAGAACAAGGTGGTCTTCTCGACTAAGGCCCAGGGAGTGATAGGAAAGCAGAAGCAGGGAACACAGCACAGGGAGCAACAAACAACATCAACAAGGCCCAAGCAACAGAAAACATAAACAAGGAAGGACAGAGGATGCCAATAGCAAACAAACCCAAGAGAAGAGTAACAAGGCCCTCATACCTGAAGGATTACGCGTGAGGGTAGGATGGGCAAAGCAAAATCAGCAGCATCAAAACGTATCTAGCTTGATTGTGATTGTCTCTTATAGTAGGACAAGAATAACAAATTTCATTAGGAAGGATATTCTTGTAGGCAAATGAATCCAAATTCTATATATATCAATGTAAATAATTAATCAAGCACAATGAAAAATATACTTTACTTACCAATTTGTAATTCCCTTCTCCCTTTAGCTTCTGGAGGTACTGGCCCTCGAAGCAGCTCGTGAAATTGGCACCTAACAGACATCGACGTGGAAAAAATAATTCAACTGAATATGCCTTGGTGAAAAACCGAAAAATAATTGTTACTTTGTTACTTACTAGCTAATAATAACTTTTGGAACTGCAAAAACAAACAACGTTTTACTTTATTTTATTTTTATATGTTATTAAATTACTTGTTACTTACTAGCTAATAATAACTTTATTGAAGCACTTTGTAATAATAACTTTTGGGACTGCAAAAACAAACAACGTTTTACTTTATTTTATTTTTATATGTTATTAAATTACTTGTTACTTTCTAGCTAATAATAACTTTATTGAAGCACTTTGCAAACCCAACCTCTGAAGGTGCGTTAGGGGTTGCCCATTTCTCTTCAAATCTTGCAATTTCAGTTGGATTAAATTTTGAGGGATTTAAACATTTGTCTAGGACCCCATTCAATTCAAGCTTCAATTGGCAGGTACTTATGTATATGGTTACAAGTTACTTATATTAATAAGTTCTTCACGTTAGATAATTGTTGCAGTGCCATGTTGTTTTCTTCTTTCATTGGTTAGGATGTTGTATTAATTTTTCATGAATGTGATCATGTTAAGCAAGCTGAAATATATATATATATATATATATATATATATATATATATATATATAGATATATATATATGT